>NW_015649606.1:63797-78588 GCF_001515625.1 Sinocyclocheilus rhinocerous
TCTGCGATTTAGTACAATAATTAAATTTAGCTGGTATCACGTCTATACTTTTAAGCCTCCTGCCATTTTTTACATCTGTTCAAAATCACGACATTTAAAAAACAAAAAACAAACTGTTATATGGAGAGACCGTGTGTGTGTGTGACACTCTCACTCTCTCTTTCCTTATGTGTGTATGGGCACACATTCTCGTACCTCACCGCTCCAAACCATAGCACCAAACTTAATCCGGGAAAGGTGAACATTCCTGCATCATAACTTGGACTGAAAGATGAATGTGTAGAAAGCGAGCATGTCTCCAAAAACCTTGTTGAGCTGGAGGTTTAATGACTGCATTTTTTAATAATTTTTTTTATTTTTACAGAAATTATGTTTTGATTATATTTTTTATTATTGAGCTGCAGGTTTAGGCTCACTTAAATGACTGCATTTTTTTTTCATTTAGAAGGATTTTTTTATTTTTTTACAGAAAATAATTTATTTATGTTCTGATTATTGTTGAGCTGCAGGTTTAGGCTCACTTAAGTGACTGCATTTAATTAAGAAGAATTTATTTATTCTAATTATTTAGCCTGACATGTTTACTGTTCCAAAATGTTCTATATGTTTCTTAAAAATAAAATGTGTTCAGTGGGGAAAAAAGTTATTTTTTTACCCAAACATTTAAAAATAACATATTTTAGAGCTGTAACCGCAATACCGGGATACCGTGAAACCGTGATATTATAATCTAAGGTTATCATACCGTCAGAATCTCATACCGGCCCATGCCTAATTGACAGTCTACGGAACTACCACTTTGAAGCTTCAAAAAGTTTATAAAGAGATCGAAAAGCCCCGTGAATTGAGCTGAGCATTTTAGTCCAAATTAAGAAGTTCTGAGCTGTTAGGCCAGTCGTGGTTCTGTTCTAGAGCTCTGCACAGCTGTCACCCTGTTTTCCTCTCTATTTAAAGCCAAATGTTCCACCCTAAATCATATGTGTGGAGAACACGTATAATTGTGGCATGCTTTGTTGACATCCTTATTTTCTACTTCTGTTTACATTTCCTCACACACATATCCGTAGGTGTTCATATGCACACACATCTTTTGCTTTATTTATACTCACATATACTTAGTTAGACTGTGTAAGATTAGAAACAAATTAGTTTAATTTGGCTGACAACAGAGATTTTAAGGATATTTTTGTTTACTTTTATACAGTAAACTGTTTCGGTGTGTTGTTGTTGTCTCACCACCACCGTCTATTTGGGATCACTAGGATTTTTTGAGAGAAATCCCTTAGGCTATGTTTATTTGATCATAAAATACAGTAACAGTAATATAGTGAAATATCATTACAACTCCAAATAACCGTTGTCTATTTTTAAAAATGTCCTTGATTTTCATGGCAACTTTCCCACTGTTTATGTTTTGATGCATGTTAAACTTGTCAGATGAAGCCATGGAACCATGATGAAATCCTTTTTATGACCGAAGTAATTTTACAGTGGAAAGTTCGACTTGTTGGTCTCCACTTTGTCTGGATTCATTAGAGAAAGAAAGAGAAGAGAAACCCAAACCGCTCCTACATAAATGCAACTCAACTATAGCTCTGTTAAATGAACTGTACTGACACACTAATGACTAGGGTTGCAAACCATCCCATATTGAAATATAAAATACTGTGTCCATTATTAAATCGCTATGCAACTTTATATTGTAAACTTAGAAATTTAGGTGTGTGGGTTTTGCTTAAAACATTTATAACCTCTATTGTATTATAAAATAGCACAGTTTAAAGACCCTTCAAGCTAAATTTTATTTCCTGTATTGATGTGTTGCCCTTAAAAAAGGTTTAGATATATTTAGTCTGATTTCTTTTTTTTTAAATATCATTTTTGATTTAGTCGTTTTAAATTTCAAATGGTTTTAACATAGTGTACATACATTCAATATAGTTGTTATCTCAACATTTAAAATTCTAACTGTAGTTGGCACAAATGACATCTGATACACATTTTTACTTGCCCGAGGTTGTCTAAAATAGCAACAACTGGAACTGACAGTGCAAAGGGTGTAGTGAATCCTCTATAATAACTAAAGCTTTTTGTTTAACTTTAGCTGTATAAATATCATTTAATTGTTTTTGAGTCTTTCCTACAATCGCACTAGCTTTATTAACCACCCTGAACAATTTTTGCTTTGCTTTAACACTCACATTTCCATACCACATAACCATATTGAAAGACATAATACCCTCCACAAGACGAAACCATCTCTAAAATATATACCATATAAATTTTTTTATCTGATTAATTGAAGAAATAATTGGCAGATTAGCCAATTATTAGAATAATAATTGCAGCCCTGGCTTTAGTTATGTCACTTTTGTGACGAGTAGTGTGAATGTAGTGTGAGTAGAGTAAAAGTACTTGTCCAAAAAACTACTTGAGTAAGAGTAAAAGAGTAGCCTAGGCCACAGTTTTCAGGCCAGTTAGAAAAGTGAACTAATGGCAAGGTCCCTCAGTTCAACATGGCGGCAATTAGCTCTGGGTGGGAACATACAAAGCATTAAAGTTAAAGGGATAGTTCACCCAAAAATGAAAATTCTTTCATCATTTACTCAACCTCATGTCGTTCCAAACCTGTATGAGTTGCTTATGTTGAACACAAAAGAAGATATTTTGAAGATTGCTGGTAATCAAACAGTTGGTGGTTGCCATTGACTTCCATAGTAGGAAAAAAAATACTATGGAAGTCAATGGCAACCACCAACTGTTTGATTACCAGCAATCTTCAAAATATCTTCTTTTACGCACAATAAGATTTGATAAAACAAATTTACTCTCACAGCGTAGGATACAGCGTCTTCTCGACATGATGTTAACCACACGGAAATTTTACTGTTTTTGGGCGGGCAATTTGGCGACGTAGAACGTGGGCAGACATTATGCAAATGTGTTACTTCGTGACGTAGAGCCGTAACAGAATAAGATTCGAATTCCTGACGACTCGTTTAGGCGATTGTGAGCAGACTCTTTTTTTTTTTTGATAGACAATAACTTTATTTATCGTGCACTGTTGGCTGCACAACTTTGCAGATAGTTTATGTTCACATACAGCTACATGACACACTGCATGAAAGGTAATATTCGAAAAGGCATAATAGGGGCACTTTAATCAGGTGTCAGTGTGATCACGATCAGTATAAATATAACGATCAGTATACTAAACATTGCACATCCTGCGATGTGACTATCACAGATGCGCACATCGCGATATCGATGCTGAAACGCCCTACCATGCAGTGCAATCTCCCAACATAATCTCCATTTTGTGCCTCTATGTCAGAGGGAGATTTTTGAAAATGGCGGTGGTACAGGGCTTTGGCACAAATCATTTAATGGATTTTACCACTGGTGGTGACATAGTGGGATTGAATTGAAGACATTCGGTGCACAACACTTGTTGGTGAATTAATCAAGAGAGTTTAACTGCATTGCCCCCCTTACTTTGTTGCATAGAAATGATGCTGATTCACTTCAACCTATTGGAAGTGATTCTGCATAATTTTTCCCATAGCAGTTTCATGTCATCAGTACCTTCAGACCTTGTGTCTGACCTTTGAGACTTTTGAGGTCCAGCAGTTCTTCTGTGATGTTCTACAAATTGGTGCAGCTTATTGTCATTTTAGGAACCTGTAAAGTGTACCCATAAATGTATAGGGCAGGGGTCGCCAACCCTGCTCCTGGAGAGTTCAGTTTCAACCCTTCTCCAACACACTTGCCTCTAATTATAAAGCAACACTGAACACTTTTATTAGCTGGTTCAGGTGTGTTTGATTGGGGTTGGAGCTGAAATCTGTAGGACGGTAGCTCTCCAGAAGCAGGGTTGGAGACCCCTGGTATAGGGTGTATAGGTGGGCGATATACCGGTAGACACGATTGACCGGTTGAAATTTGTCAACAGTTTTGTGTCGTCTTTAGCGCGCTTATGCACTCATGTCAAGTTGCAGTGCGCCGTGGTCATGAAAATGTATAATTTACACAGATAAGCATTGCTTTTTAAAAACGAGTGATTTTAAGGCGTTTAAATGCAAATGACAGCACTATATGTGTGCGCTGTCTGTTTCTGAGTGCGGTCTGAGCAGCGCACGCAGGCCACACACATGAATCTGCTGCTCAAAGACCGTGTGAGTATTTTTGTTGCTTTATTGGCCTTGAACGGTTACACATGTATGCAAATGGCCGTCTTTGCAAGTATCCTCGTAAACAATCATTTAGATCTTAAGTGAAAGTAAACAGCTGAGAAAGAAAACGCATGTGTAACAGCAAATTGGATCCGGATGTTCGTAAGCTGCCTGTTATTCCTCCTGTCTGTCATTCATGTTAATCAAACAACAGTGAGAGAAAATTACTTTTGTAACTTTAATAATAAGAAATGTAATTTACACGGTGAAAGCTTTTCTTATTTATTTATTGTAGTTTTTGTCCTATTGCTTGTAATTAGTTACTTATCTTCATTGAGCTTGAGTTTTTCCTCCTTGTTTTCTTTTTTTAGGCTTTATTAGGTATTAGTTTTTCTGTGATCTTGACAGTGGTGACAAGAATGATAAAAAATTCTATAGTATCAACAACTTTGATATCATAAAAACCTTATTAAAATAAAAAAATAACTATATTGTGATCATGATATGGAATTACTCGTATCGTGATATAAGATTTTGGTCATATTGGCCACCACTAATAGGGTGTAATAATTTTGTCCACATAAGAAATTAGATGTTTTCTGTTTAATCTATATAAAATTTGGTGACATTAAAGAAACATCATACAATTTGCATGGTGACTAGGTGGTAGTTGGGTGTTTTAATATGATCAAAGGTGAAAAAAAAGACTTGTCTCACTGGAAACCATGGCTCCATGGTATCAACAATAACTCTAATGTAAATTCAAGTTAATTTCTGGTTCCCGGAACCAGAAATTAACTTGAATTTCCATTTGAATCTCCATTGAGTCATAGGGCAGACTGCTGATGTCTTGCTTTAAAAATGGACTGAAACATTTTGTAAAACTGTTCAGTTGCCCATGTCTAATTACTCAACAGTTGCTGTTGGCACAATGTTGAAGGGAAAACCTCAGATCTTAATGTTTTCATCAGCATTATTCCAAATCCTATGTCAAATCTAGATCTTTCTAGTATTGTATAGAAGTTAAACATTTCCATTTGGATGGATTTTGCTTTGCCTGTCATTAACCTAAGTACTGCCTTTCACAACTATATTTTAATGACCGTGAGAGAGTGAACGTGTTTGATTTCAGAAGGAATTACTGACTTTTGCATCTTACTGACTCATACTGACAGCAGTTACAATCATCATTGGCTAGGTTTAAGGGAGGGTTGCCCACTTCAATCTTTTGAAGATTTTATGGGAGAATATATGGTTTAATTGCAGAGTCATTTATCAGGAGATTGCCACAGTCCACAGTGAAGGTGTGCCAGTCTATATATTTCCTTATGGCTCAGCATTTTCTCTCTGACTTCTGATCACTGTTTACAGGCATGACTGTCAGTGGTAGACAGTAACTAAGTATCTTTTACTTTGCTCCAGGTCTCTTTGAAATGCCTAAGAGATTTAATATTTCAATGTCAGAAAGTGGTCAAAACAGGTATTTTCAGAAATCGTAAAGAAGAATTGTCACAGGCCGAAACCTCTTTTCACTATCATCAACACTACTATCAGCCCTTCTGTCCGTTTGTGCCCTAATGTGTCTTCATCTATGTGCAAAGTTTTTCTTAATTTTTACTGTCAATAAAATAAGGGATCTAAGACTGGGGATAACTCCCACTTTTTCTGATTCCTCTTCTCCCCATGTTTGTACTGCTGTTTTTAGTCAATTTAAACCCATTTCTGGCACCCGTCTTCAAGAAATAATAGAATAGCTTAAACTTTCGGGCTCTTCTATTTATGTCATTCCTCCATATTTTCTTAAAGGGGTCATATGATGCGATTTCAATTTTTCCTTTCTCTTTTTGGTCCACGTCTCCTGATTATGATAAATCACTGTTTAGAAACTGGTTTTGTACCTGATTTATTAAAACATGCAATAGTCCACCCCTTGCTTAAAAAACAGAATTTAAATCCTGCAGTGTTAGCCAATTTTAGACCTTTCTCAAATTGTCACAAGATTTTGGAGAAAATAGTCTTGCAACAGTTGCAGTGTTTTCTAGCTGATGTGATTCTTTTTTTTTAATATATATATATATATATATGTATATGGGCTGTCATTCCATTTTTACGCTGATGATGCCCAAGTTTATCTGCCATCATGCTTTTTTTCAACTTCGAATATTATTGAAAATAAAGTAATTTATTTATTTCAAAAAAATATATAATAATAATCCATGCCTTTATCTCTTTCAGGCTGGATTACTGTAATTCTCTTAATGTTGTTGTTAGCAAAACAGCTCTGTCCCGTTTACAGTTAGTTCAAAATGCGGCAGCTGGACCCCTGATTGCTGCTCAAAAATGGGACCATATCACTCCTAATTTCGTTCCCTGCACTGGTTGCCAGAGTTGATTTTAAAATATTACTTCTTGTCTACAAATCTTTAAATGGTATGGCTCCATCATACCTCTCTGACTTACTGATTGAGCATCATCCAACCAGATCACTCCGTTCTTCCAACCAGAAGCTGTTGTCCATCCCTAGGTCGCGGCAAGAGTGTAGAGATGACCGTGCTTTCTCTGGCCACAGACTCTGGAATGATTTGCCCATTTCTATCAGACTTGATCCCTCTGTTTCTGTTTTTAGGTCCAGCCTAAAAACCGATTTGTCTGAATATTTGTGAATAATGAATAATGTTAGAGATAGTCAGCACTGTCAGTTCTGACAACAGCGCTCATGCTCAAGTGATGTAGCGTTATATACCTGCATTTGTGAACTAGTCAACTAGTTGTTGGATTAGAACAATGCTAGTCTAGTTTACTCAAAACTACCTTCTCAACAAAAAAAAGTAATAATTTGATTGGAGAAAAAAAAGGCTTATAGGTTCAGTGTTTACATGAATCCAGCTATGATCGTTGCATTATTAAGCTGGTCTGCCAATTTGAAAGAGTCAAACTTTAAAAAAAATATTGTCCCTTCTGATCCCTTACAATCCCTGCTCCCTCTAGCTGTGTTTGAATATACTGTAAGAGCACATCTTGTCTAAATGTTCCCTAAGAGACACATCCAATCAAAAGGAGGTGAATCAGACTAACACAGCTTTCTTAAGACTGGTTTGTCAGCTGGCCTAGTTCGCATGATTAATGTGTCGAGCATGTTTAGATATGTATGTGTCATTTCACAGAGTATTTGCCACATCTGAATGTCTTTGAGCTAAGCACAGATACTGAAGACCTTTTCCTTCACTCCCAGAGATCTGGAAGCTTGGTTGGGGTTTCTGTAATGACAGATTGTTATGTCCACGGTTTTCCGCAGCCTCCGGGGACGAGTTAAGGGAAGACTTACTTTGGAACTGGCGTCTGAGACTCTTAAATCTTAACCAAATCCCACCCTTAAACCCAACGCACTGTTTAACTCTTTTGCCATTCATTCTTCTATCATACCGTTTCTCATCCATTGAGTTTTTAATTGTACTTCTCGTACAATGTGTAGTTCTGATTGGCATAGGATCTTTATTTTTAGCTGTGAGGAAGAATAGCATATGCAGACGTAGGAAACCAAAAGCAACCTACAGCTTTCCAGAGAAAAAACGTGTTTCAGCACTTGTGGTCACAAAGCATGGCCTTTGTTTGACCTTTATCTACACAGTTATGCAGTGAATCTCTGATCCGTCTGTCGATTGTGGTTCAGTTAGTGGAAAAAGCGGAGAATAAATAAATCAGGGAGAGTGGGCTAAAATGTGTCAGTGAGTTAGCTACTCTAAGGGCCAGATTTACTAAACAGGGCAGATTAGCACGAGAGCGCAATTCCAAAACAGTGCTAATGGGAGGGGAAATTTCTGTGGGTGATTTACTGAAAACGCGCAAATTAAAGAACACCGACGCAACATCTCATTTACATAATAACCAACGCAATCTACCAAGCACTGCGCAATTTGATGAGCACAAACTAAAAAAATAATTAAAAGTAAATCGCGTTGCGTGATTAATTTTAATACTCTCCTCCCATAACTTTTGCGTCTGAAAGAGAAACTCCTACAAATGCATATTCAATAAAGTCAGGCGCAAAAATAACTGTCTCCACGCCTTTTCAGCTCTAATTCTTCACTGCACATCTTTAGTAAATCCTGACAGTACAATTTTAATGCCAAAAGACGGTTTGCGTTGGCACAAATCTGTCCCTATATCTAGGTTACTGACCTTATATTTAGAAAAAGGGTCTGTCACATACAGCTGTATGTGATTAAGAAAAGTTTTTTTTTTTTTAATTCCAAAGAAAATTATACATGGTCAAATAATTTTGTGTTAAAGCAAACTTATTCAGATCTAAAAATATGTGTAATACATACTTGTGAATTGGCAGTAAAGCCATATAAATGCTTTGGCTAAAAACTAACCTTGATTTATTATATTTTAATTTGAAATAAAATGTATTTTATATTTCAACAGTAACTTATACATTTAGTAGCCAAATTGGCTGGTGAGTGAAGAAGTTACATACATTTAATTATACATTTATTTATATAGCATTAATGCATTAATTTAGCAAAATTCATCAATTAGGAATCAATAAATTCAGTTCTAATTACAAAATCAATTTCAGCGATAAGCAGCTCTACAGAAAAACATATAGCTAGTGTCATTATTCAGCTCAATTTTATTTAATTATTCAATGATCTCATTCGATTACTTAAAATTGATCGAATTTACTGCTTTATAAGAAAATACTGCTTAGGGCTGCACAATTAATAGAAATTAAATCGCAAAGGCGATTATACGCAATTAGGCAAAAGCTGCGATTGTCATGCGTATCTTTCAGTGAAGCACGGTTCTGTGATCAGTAGTAAATCTCCATCCGAAGGCCAGAGGGCGCTCTCGCGCAGAAAATCCAAATATGCCCCGAAGAAGTAACCCAGGAAATGCCTAACGCTGCAGCTGAATAAACAAAACATTTTACTGCTTTCATTGATTCAACGTGACTAATAAACACACGACTACGGCAATATCTGGTTTATCTGAGTTCTTCTTACTATAATTTTCATCATAATAAAGTATATCTATAATGAAATGCTAATCGACATAGCCTTTATCACTGCTTAGAATACAATGAAATATTGTGTGCCTTAATTATTCTGTGTAAGAAGCCACATAATCTCACTGAAGGATTTATTTTATTTTTAGTTTGGAGTAAAAACATGTTATTAAATGTGGTATTTTCACGTGCTCTCAGATGGAGCAGCATTTACTACACAGAGCCGTAGTTCACTGAGAAGATACGCAAACAGCTGTCATTATCGCGAATGATTTCGTCGATTTCATAATTTTACGATTATATCGTCTGCGATTATGAACGTGATTTTACGTAGCTTGTCAGAGAACTACGGCTCTGTGTAGTAAATGCTGCTCCACCTGAAAGCAGGTGATGGAGATTTACTACAAATCACAGAACCGGCTTTACTGACAAAATGTGCATGACAATCGAGATTAATCGCGTTTGATTAATCGTGCAGCCCTAATAATGCTTTATAAAAACTGCTTTATAAGTTCCTCTTGTTTTTCAGGGGGAGATTTGTAGAGGTGCCACAGAGTCAGACTAATTCAAATCAGCTTGCAAGTCTTTCAAACAATTCATTAAAAGAACCGACTCATAAGATTTATTTGTTCGTGGTCGAGCTGTCTGTTTGTTTATGCGTGCAGTCCATGGGGAAAAACTCAACAGAAAGACGTCTTTAATTTGAAATTGCACATGTCTGTGACTCTGTGTTATAGACGCTTCTAATGACAGTTCACATCAGTTGACATAATGGAATATAATTTTAAGCATTAGCTTTATTTAATTTATGGTTACATAGAGTAAAAGGAAAAAGTGGCACAGCTTTCGCCACTCCCCCATATAGGTCATTGTTTTAAAGCTTTATATGCTTAAAAGGTGGCATATGATGCTCTTGCAGAGTTTCACATTCACTGTGTTTAGGTTCAGCTGGGTTTTTTGATGACCTTTGGAACTACACTTTTAGTTCCTCTCTTGTCTTTTAGAAACCGCACAAAAATGCCACATGGGATACACACTCATTAGTGGCCTCGCTGCTAAAAATGGTGAGGGGTGGTTTCTTCAGGCTGTTTTACCAGGGTTCAAACAGGTGTACAGCGGAAAGTCAAATAAGTTCACTGCATCCTCATGCAAATATGCAATCAGCCATCCAGATAACAAAAAATACAACTTGAGGCCTTTATTTAAAGTTGTTATAAATAGGCTGGTTGCTTTATTTTATTAGGTTTATTTTGTGAGAGATGAATAGTGTGTTATGGGCATGTGTACTTTGGAGTCTTAAATGGTCAGTATCTCTTTGATTAATTTCTTTATGAGGAGGTAACTGAGCTCTCTCCTCCCATAAACTGTGGTGTGAGTGGTTCTAAATGGAGTGGCAAAGCTTATTTCATCATCTTGCATTTAGTCTTTGAAGTATTTGAGGATCTAATTCAAGCTTCTCACAGATGCTCGGCACTTCCACTGCCAACCCTGCACAGCACTAAAACACAGTAAAGTAAGTTAACACATAATAAAGCATAGAATGACATAGTTTTTTTTTTTTTTTTTTACATTTTGTTTCAGCATCTATAACTTTGTGGTATTTTGTGTTATGTGTCTCAAATTTTGATTTAGGGTACAACAGGGCTAAAGGCGCAACAGAGTAAAGGATGCATTTGATTTTATTTTCTTCTGAACCTCTAGATGGCAGATCTCCCCGTGGCACTTTCCTGTGCACCTAAAAAATTTTTTTTTTTTTGTGATGTTATAGATTTATGTAGCAGATGAAAAACGGTAAAATTACCAAATATGTTTTGAAACAAAAATCTTGGAGTTGATTTTCAGTTCAAGGTAATTAAATCAACATTATTATTTTTTTAATAACTGAAGCATATGTAAAAAAAATATGGCATTTGGGGTAAAATGCGCCCCAATTTTGGGAGGCTACAGGCACAATAATTGACGTGATAAAAAGCTGACTGACATTTCCATTTGTTGACATGATCCAAATGTCCAGTATCATTTATTAAGTTGGGTATCTACCTGGTAGAAACTGTGATATTAATCATATGAATTTTAATTTGTTACTGTTAAAAAATAGTAGTAGTAGTGTAAGAAGCTTTCATAATCTTTCCTTATTTGATTTATTAAAATATTCTGTTTTTAAGATCATCACATTTTGATGACAGTGTATTGAATAATTATATTAAAATAAAAAATAAAATAAATGTTTTATACAAATGTTACATGTTATGCAAAACATATTACAAATAAACATTTGTATCAGTACTGGGTACCTTTTACCATATGTTGGTGACCCTTTACTCTGAGTGTGGCATAAAATGCCTACCTTGTTACCTCATAAATTTATATTTATGATTTTTTTTTTTTATTATTACTTTTACTGTTTATTTTCCCACACAATGTGTTGCTCTATCAATGTTTAATACAAGCATATAGATTTTTGGGAGTAGTGAAAAGCACAGTAGTGAAAGTGCTCGTTTAGCCCCTTTGTGTCCTACATTTTACCCTAAAATTCCTTTATTTTCTTCTAATTAGTTCTGCAAATTGGCAATGGTACCACTAAAGTGTGAATTATTTCATAGTATGAGGAGGTGTTGTTTTAGTCTACCCCTCTAGCCTACCCCTAGATACAAAATTACAGTACATGGGATAGGTTGTAATGTGAACAGAAAATACAGATATCAGTTCAAATGTGTGTTAAAAGACAAAAAAACGTAACTTTGCATTTTTAAGAGATGAAACGTCTTGGACGATATTTCATTGTGCTGATAGCAGAGCAAAAAAGGCAAGTAAACAAAATGTTTTTTTTGATGGATGTCTGTGGAGGAGATGCTCCAGTACACTGAATAAACTGCTTTTGTTTGGAAACAGCTTATCACTTAATGAATCATCAGCCTGTCCATCAGCGTGTTTGCGGAAAAATGTTTATTTTAGAGCTATATTTGGAGTTTAAAACAGAGTTACTGACAATTTTATCATATTCAGGTAATATTCAGTTTATGGCAATACTCATTAATTCCGATGGTATCTGCAAACAGTGGTTGATGGTTTTAAAATACTATAATGTGATTGGTTTATGGGGCACATGTGATCTGGGTTGACCGTTGTGCTTTCTCCAATGGTAGAGCCACTGAAGTTGACATCTCCTCATATTAGGGCTGCACAATTATGACAAAAATCATAATTGTCGATTATTCCCTTGAAATTGTAATTGCGATTATTAATTACAATTATCACAATTTACATTGAATTATGTTTGAAGCAACTGCATGCCATATTTTTATATGAAAATTAACCAACACTCTAACTGAAAAACGTATTGCATTTCTATAGTATTAAGCTTCAAATGTCAAATATATATATTGGATTGGTTTCTTCTTAAAATAAAAAGTAAAAAATATCCATGGTATTATAATGTTATGCTAAAACTCAAACAATTGCCGCAATTCGGCATTAAGCAATTGTTCGTTTCAGTTTTCCCTCTTTTCCTCTGATTTCTTGGCTTTCAAATAGCTTGAAAAAGCGCTGTGTGCGTTTTACTATCACTTTCAAATTAGCGGCAATTCGGCGTTGATTCAATTCAAGCAACAACAACGTCAGACGCATAGAACTTTTATTAACAAAACGGATAAAAATACACCATATATTCCTAATAAAATAACAAATTACTTAGGCTACACAAAGTTTAAATAGGTATAAACCGAAAACACCGTCTATCGCAGCAAGCCTACCTCATATAATAAATTCTTTGCTGATAGTGTGTCATGCTTTATTTAACAGTCAGCAGCACTGTAAAACCCTGTCAGAGAAATGTCTCGTGTTAAAGCATTGCCTCTGCAGGCATCAGAACACTGCTTGGGTTCAAATTCACCACCTTCAACAATCAGTTCCAGTGTTCCACTTTATTATGCTGAATCCACATGTTTATTTATGAGATGTTGAGGAGAGGTTAAAGGACAGGTTTTTCTCTAGAGTCAACTGCAGACTCTTTATACCATCTTAACAGCTCCCAGGTGACTCATTTAATACTTTAATTAGTCATTTGTCACAGTATACAAACGGCATAATAAACAGCTGTGTGCCATGAAATAGGTTTTGCTTGTTTTGGAGAAAGGGCGTGTAGTTTTTAGCAAAACATCTGAAATCACATGTAGCCTAGAGTTTAGGTGTTTTAAAATAGCATAAGAGCAGGAAATATGATTGGAAAATATCTAGAAAAAGCTGAATGAAACATTTTGAATAATATCAGTCCACACAGTCTGACTTGTCAAAAAGATGCCATTAAACAAATAATTAAAAATATGTTGTTTGTACATTAATTTGAAGATTGAATGTGAAATTATTGCAATATAAATGTATATTTAAAAACTTAATGTTAGGTGGGATTAATTGCGATTAATTTCAGAAAAAATGTGCGATTAATTAGGTAATTTTTTTTAATCGATTGACAGCACTATTATTCAGTAATTTGTTGCAGTATATAAAGGATACGGGAAACTGTTGGATATTGTGAACTGGATGTTGAAGGTTTTGGAGAAAGGGTGTGTAGTTGAATTTGAAGCAAAACATCTGAAATCACTTATTGCACCTTAAGAGGTTCTTAGGTGTTTTTAAAATAGAATAAGAGCAGGAAATAATTAAAAAATACTGCAAATTGTATATTATGCACATACCTGTAAAGCACAATGCAGTACCTTAAAGGGACATGAAACCCCCTATTTTAGCACTGGTTAGTTCTCACCATGGTCTTGAAAAATATTTTAAAAAGTGGATGTGTAATGTAGTAAATCAGCTCAAAAGGAAAATATTTATGACCAATTATAACTGGTTATGATTAATAATAAATATTTAGATTAGATCTTAGAATTAACTGTAGCAGAATCAATATTACAATTATTTGATCTGTCCGTCCACCGAGCAGACAATATAATCATTTATCAATTCAAGGAAAGATTATTTTCCTGGCCAAGGAAAGTAGCTTTCCTTCTTTATGCAGTGCTAGCAGTAATTTAGCATGTAGCAAGGGATCAGCATTCAGTGACTTCGAATCGTGAGCAACGCACCGAGACTATCAGTTGTGAATATAAGGGATTTAATAAATGAAACTATATCTAACATATAACTAAACTAAGCACAACACACTTTTACAGAATGAAGGAAAGTAAGGAAGAGAGAGATTGGGAAGCCAGTGATTGGGCGTTGGCTGGCGACGCGGAGCTGTGGTCTGCAGTTGAAGTTTTAGACGGCACTCTTTCGGAGATGCGGCGTTAGGCAAACTTAACTCGAAACACGAAACTCTCAACGGAAAATAAAATAAACTAAAGAAATAGAAATAGAAGTAAAGTTTGACGAGACCAGGTGGCGTTTCTCCTCGTGGTTTTGGAGGAGATGGCGTGTAAGCCAGAGCACTCTCTAAATTAAAGAAGCATGATTAAAAAAAACAACAAGGCTCGAAAAGGCAAGATCGAGACAGTGCTTGGAGGGCTGTGTTGATTGGGGTAATGTCAATCGTCTGGGACCCCCCTTTCTCAATGCTCAGTTGCAATTCAGGTTCCAGGGTGAGATTGTGGTCCCTGAAGAAGGCTGG
>NW_015649607.1:0-118 GCF_001515625.1 Sinocyclocheilus rhinocerous
ACACTAGCCTTCTGAGCCAGTCTCTGATTCTCAAACCGAGACGGCCTAGGACCCCTGGTTTGTTCGGGCTCAGACCTGGACTTCGTGAAGGCCGCTATCCCGGTCTTTCAGCAGGTCA
>NW_015649607.1:811-999 GCF_001515625.1 Sinocyclocheilus rhinocerous
CCTCTTCAAACTCATCAGCCAGATCCACCTGCGATCCCCACGAGCTCATTCCCATCCGTGCCTCAGCAGCGGCGGGTCCTGAATCGCGGGAAGCAGATGGTTGCCCCTCTTTCCTCAAAAAGAGAGACAAACGAGAGCTGAGCTTTTACCTTGGAAAAAACGCTCGCAGTGCACGCCGATTGCCCCCT
>NW_015649608.1:0-1175 GCF_001515625.1 Sinocyclocheilus rhinocerous
ACACACACACACACACACACACAGACACACACGCACGCACAAAGACAAACACACAGACACACAGACACGCACAGACACACGCACGTACACACACACACAGACACAGACACACACACACACACAGACAGACAGACACACACACAGACACAGACACACAGACAGACACACACACACACACACACAGACAGACAGACACACACACACACAGACACGCACGCACGATTTTTGTTACTGGCTGTAACAATATGACAAAATTGAGCCAGAAGACTGAAAAAAGAGGTTGAAATCAGATTGATTAACCTGATAAAGCATTCCTGTTCATATTTGTTACATTTGATGATGTCATACTTTGATGTTGTGTAATACAATGTCTTTCTTTGTGTTCAGGTTTGACTGATTAATGCAAAAACTGACATTTCAGACCAACATTTCAAACAAAAAAATGTAACCTTTGCAACAAGTTGTCTTTGAGAATGTCTAAAAACAACTAGATAATTTATAAGTCTTTTATATAGCGCTCTATAGGAATCTAGTGGCTAAACCATGGAATTGCAGATATGTTTTTTTTTTCTCTCTCCAACCAGATGGAATTAATCTGCCTTCATAAATTGGATTTTAAAGACATTGTATCTATTTAACATGAAATACTGCCATAATTAAAGTAATAGAAAAATATTAGCTGCCCGTTCAGTTTATAGGAAGAATAATAATAATAATAATAATAATAATAATAAAAATCCTAACAATTACAATAGGGTTTCAGCACTTCGTGCTCGAACCCCTAATTATCATAATTACTGCAGGAATATTAAATAGTAGCATGAAATTCTCTCAAAATACAAATATATATATGTATATATATATATGAGCAATATCACTCGAGTACGAGAGCGATACCGGCTCTATATCAGCATGGCGTTTATACAACAGTTGGACGGAACATGTGTGTAATTAAACAAGAAACAACGGAGTGCCTAATAAAACCCTCTTTTGTGCGTGCGTACTTCCTTCCGCCACGGATTCAAAGCTCAAGTTGACAGTTAAACATGCGTCACTTTTAGAATTGGTATCAAGGGCATATGCTGCTTCAGTTAGGTTATTAGTGAGAAATAATGAGGTTATAAGAGAGAAACAATGCGGCAAGACGTGCATCCAAATGAGAGAGAGAGAGACCG
>NW_015649608.1:1218-1723 GCF_001515625.1 Sinocyclocheilus rhinocerous
TAAGAGAGAAACAATGCGGCAAGACGTGCATCCAAATGAGAGAGAGACCTCGAAGCTAGTCGTTTCTTCTTATATTAACTAACGTAATCTACGATTAGCTCAGTGAATAATAATTAAAAAAAAACATAGACCCGGCTATAACAAGCGGAGTGATACAAAATTGTGAAAAGGCGTTCCTGTACAGATACCAGTACAATATCTCACGGTTCTCAACCAATCAGATTTGAGAACCAGAACGAACTGTTGTGTATATATATATATATATATATATATAAAATAAAAAAATATATATTACATTGATTTCACTGAAAAAAGTTACCTTTCAGGTGTCCGGTAACTTTTGATCGCGAACAACACAAGCGTGACTCCCAAATAAACAATACCAGAGGGTTAAATAGAAATAATTTAAGTTCTTCAAATAAAATAAAAAAGTCTTTAAAAATTGAATAAATGGACTTAAGCAACTTTTTTTCTGCCAACTATAAATGGGGTTAAAGTAGAATGA
>NW_015649609.1:0-229 GCF_001515625.1 Sinocyclocheilus rhinocerous
AATTTAAAGGTATTCACGGCAACCCGTCAAAATAAAAGTCCGGTTAAATATGAAGATATTGCAGCAGAAATATATTACTATTGTTCAGCAGAATGTACATACTACTACTACTAAAATTATGAAAACTTTATTTTTAAAGGAATGATCACACAACATTTCTTCCATGTTTTAAGTTTAATAGTAAATCCCCTTTGTTTGCCAAAAAGTTTAATTTTCAATAATTTAAAGA
>NW_015649609.1:341-503 GCF_001515625.1 Sinocyclocheilus rhinocerous
ACACAGAATTTCTGAGGAAAAAGAAAACATTTCATAAGGCTATTTTAAGAATAAATAACAATAAAACATTAGGTGAGAGAAAATAAAACATAACTTTATAATTGTAATTTTCTTTACTCATAGCTATAATTATTATAACACCTAAAATATGTTGCGTGTAAA
>NW_015649610.1:0-6962 GCF_001515625.1 Sinocyclocheilus rhinocerous
TAAAACCCAAAGATCATGCATGATTCTACGCAGACGCTACACCTGAAATGAATAATGTAATAACATTCGACTATTTCTGCAACACCATGGTTACCAGCTTCTGGTTTTCTACGTCAGCGCCGTCTGATCGGTTTATAACAGAGATTTCTTTGCAGAGATTTCTTTGCTTCTCGCTGGATCTCGCAGCGCTGTGCCGTAACAGTGTTACGAAATCAACTTTGGTTCCCCAAAGATGTTCTGAGCACGGACAAGTTTGTTTGCGTCACGGTCCGCGCTGTGCAGCTCAAATGAGTAGCGGGATTTTGTTACGCTTTTGTTTCGTTTGACGTTTGATGTTTCTCATATGCAACAGAAATGGCAGCGCGAGTTGAACAACGTGGTGGTCGTGCCAGTGTGACACTGCGACCGCTCACAAAATTTACTCGCACCGGCTCAAAAAATGGAGCCCTGTTCTAGTATCTTGCTCAACTGAAATTCAATTAATCCCAAACCACAAAAGTAAGAACAATTACTGCATGCTTGGAGGATAAAGCTCCAGATTTTGGCTTTTTTAAGATGCATAGAATTGTTCTAAGTTTACAAAACAATAATCTGTTTTTTTAAAGCTGATTACTTTCTTTACTTTTGACATAGTTTCATGTACAGTTTACCAGCACAGAAGCTTGTGTTGCCGACATACCAGCTGAATGCGAGAAGGCCAGACAGGTGTTATTGGATTATGGGATGAGGTCAGAGTAGTGACGTGGACATTTTCCTCACACAAAGCTGAAGCTCTCTTATTTGGGGTCAGTCAAGCTGTCAGTTTTCTCAGGACACCATGGCTAGTGAATCTCCTGGTGGTTTTCCTTTCTCTCTTTCTTAGCACTTTTACTTGGAATGGCCGCCAGCTTAATATAAACTCACTGAAAGGCAAGAAAAGGAAACGCTGGTTCAAGTCACGCAGGTACATACAAACTTCCACATTAGATAGATATATGGCTTACAGTGTACCTTTTTAACCGGTTAAAAGTACACACTAGTCGGGGCTGTATCAATAACTGCATCAATGTTTAATGCTTTTTTTTTTTTTTTTGCAGTGGTCGTCTGTTTTCATAACTGTCTTAAGGATCCATCAAGCAAAATTTCGATTGCATATTTTTGTAATTGCTCTTGTGTAAGCAAGTGAACATGATAAAACCACACTGGTATAGATTATATAATTGCACCATGGCTTAATTTTTATAAATGTCAAATGGGTCATGTTGATATTGGGTTTAGTTGTCACATGTTTTATATGATGTAATGTTTATACCGGTCTGTTAATTACAATTTCTGCTGGCCGAAGCAATAGTTTTTTTTATATATATAGTTTTTTTGTTTGTTTTTTGGGTATATTACATTTTCCATTTTTCATTTTGCCATTAACACAGTCTTTGTTGCTGATATGGCAATACAAAATCTTTGTATATTACCTTTCCCCATTTTTATTTTCAATTTATTGTTTATTGCTATCTTTTTTATTTATATATATTAATGTATATAGATAGATTGCATATTTATATATTTATATAAGATGAAATGAAAATGAAAATGAAAATCATCATGTCATTGTTGCTGATTTGGCCAAAAAAAAAAAGATTATTTTTTTAAAAGTTGCAGAAAATATTTTAAATGTGGAATACATCCTTTTTTACTTTAGACAAAATAATAATAATAAAATAAATAAATAAATGCATTTCAAATCATTGTCAATATAGCAAGTTCTCATTACCTGATATAGTGTGACAACATGCCCCTACATCAATAAATTATTAAATAAATAAAATCATTTTTTTCTAATTAATAATGGTAGAAATGTTCAATAATTGCTCTGTATACATTACTAACTAAGCCAGTTAAGCCGTTTTTTTTTCTTCATCTTCTTTGAATTTAGCTATTTTTAACTGCTTGTTGTTTTTTGTTTTTTCTTGGTGTTTAACAACACCATAAAATTATAAATAAAATAATAATACACATTTTTTTTAAAATATTTATTATCTTAGTTATAGTTCAGACTTCATAGTATGTATTTATATAGTAATATACTTTTAAAAAAGAATAAGAAATATTCACCGGAGTAAAAAGTGTGTCAACTTGTGAATCATCAGTGATTTGGTTGGTTAATTCCACAGCACTCACAATAAATACTTAATTGTGTTTACATTTTGTTTTTACACTCTATAATTGACTTTGTCAGGAGATGTTCTTGATTTTATCTAGTACTATCTGCTTTAATCTCTTGTGAACACAGGGGGGCAACGATGTGCACAAACTTGTATCAGCTGTTG
This sequence comes from Sinocyclocheilus rhinocerous, assembly GCF_001515625.1. Classification (NCBI taxonomy): domain Eukaryota; kingdom Metazoa; phylum Chordata; class Actinopteri; order Cypriniformes; family Cyprinidae; genus Sinocyclocheilus; species Sinocyclocheilus rhinocerous. Next base: position 2,307 of record NW_015649610.1, read on the forward strand.
ATATTGTGTGATTACTCTGCTGTCTATATGGAGTGAAACAAACACACACTCACCATTTAAGTCTTTTAAAGTCTAGTATCTTTTTTAATTTGTTATAATTTAGCACTGACAAATTTCTCCCAAACTAATTACTTCATGATCAGATCTGTAAACTTTCTCTGAAGATAAAATCAAGCCTGTTGTCTAAATGTTTATTGAAACCATCAAGTGAACAGAGCTGCAAGCGATACTCCCTGCTTCGCTGTCATTGGTTGACATGTGTCATGCATCACTGTAACACCTCTGAGGGCCCTTGGCATGAGTTAATGTGTGAACCGTTAGACTAGCTCCAACAAACTAGTCAAGCACAGCCACATGTGTTCGATTTTCTTTGTTGAAGAGTTCTCTAATCGAAAAGTGGTACATGACATTGAGTACTAGTCATTTTTTTTACCTTTCAGTGATGTTTGAAGAGCCCTTGTTGTCTGTTTTGGCCGTTAAATTACTCTTATATTATTACATGCTGGTCATTGCACAGTACGTGAAAGTGCTTTTAATAAGTTCATTGTGAATGACTCGTGTGGATGAAGTGGTTTTGAATTTCCAGGCTTCACAGGATGTGCAGATTCACACTAAATCTTTTGACTCAGTGTGAATTCATACTACTGGGCAACTGCTTCCCATCCATTGGGATCCCTTTCCTTTCATTTTTCCCTGTCATCTGAAACCTCAAAAGTTGAGGTGTTAAGTTGCCTCCTCCATTCAGTCATATCAAACACGAGGAGCGCCCTACCCCTGACTACGTCATTACTACATGAGTCCAAGCAGTGAGCCCTGCAGCCAGCCAGGAAGGGAGGGAGGAAAGTACACAGGGTGGGAGTTTCAGGAGAGAGAGAGCGAGTGGGGGAGAGACGGATTGTCTTGAATTATAGCAGCCGGTTGCGGAGTGACAGAAACACTGGAACGCCAGTCCGGTCAGTTTGAGAGTCCCGGGACACGAGGGGCTCCTGTCAGTGGACCAAACAGAGGCAGGGCCGTCTCGATCGAGTCATGTTCATGCTTGGAGACACACGTGAGGACTGAAAACAAACACACACTGCTGGGATTAGCTGTAGCCGCTAGCAGAGGGAAATCCACGTCCAGAATGAGCATTATCATGAAGCCCCGGTCTCGCTCCACCAGTTCACTTAAGAACACAGACGGGTAAAGGAGAACTTCTTGGCCATCTCCTTCTGCATCCCTTAACCTATTACCCCATGCTTGCTGTTTCCTTCTCCCCTCTTACATCAACTGTTTGGCTTTCCATATCTCTTTTTAACATCTTGTGCAACTCTCTGCTTCCTCTTAAGTATTAAACCCTTTGTTTTTCCACTTACCTTCCACAAATTGAGTTTCACTCTACCTACGGAATTTATCTTTTATTTACATTCTCTTCTACTAGTACTCTTCCTCTGGGTTTTTTATTTACTCTCTGTCTCACACTGACTTGTTAAAGTGTAACTGTTGGATAGATTTAAACATTCTTTGATGCATTATGTTGCCTGCTTGTCAAATAAGTGTAGAGATGATTTGGCCCCAAGTCAATTTTACATCATCAAATTTTTATGTTTATTACTTTAAGGTGTTTTTTATTTTACTGAAATAATTAGTTTTTATACATATAAAAATATAAAAATATACTTTATCCAATGATTACACCATCAAATATTAAAAATATATATTAAAACACACTTTATATATATTTTATTCAAGTTAAATATAAATGGTTTGGTTTTTCAGTCAATAAATTCAATCAGAGAAAATGTTTTGCACATTGCATTTTGGGAGCCATTGACTTATCACCTGAATATTCTAATTAAATATTATAATTATATTATATATTATGATTAAATTATATTTAAGTATATATAAATAAGATTATTTCAATTATTTCATTATTTCATTTGTAAGAGCGGTAATTGTTTTTATGCAGTTACCACCTGTTGTAGATGTAAATATGTGTATAAGATGAAAATACATGCATTTTGTATAATGAACATGATTAGATATGTTATGAAACCTGCTCATTTTACTCCTTTTAATTGAACTGAAAAAAAAGTATGTCGACCAATACTATATCCAATATGTTTGTGCAATCACCTTAAAAAAATTGTAAAATGGCAAAAAAAGCGGACTGATATTTCCACATGAGAAGGCTGCTGCTGGATTGTAGCATATTTGCAAGCAGTGCCAGAGGGCAGATACCTCACCCTTGTTTCTCTTGTCCCATCTTGTTCTCCATTTGTATTTGCTTATTTTAGAAGCAAGTGATGATTGTTTGTGGAGAACTGATTATTTTGGTACAACAGTTTTGAGTCTGTTTAAATGTACTGCGTGTGTGAAGAATAATCTGAGCAGTCATCCGTCACTGCAAACTCGGATATTGCATATTGATGATTCACAGGATTATTTTGGTGCATAATTCTGTTATATCTGTGTCTGAATGTTTATAAAGTAGGCTAGCAAAAAAAGAGACAGGTTACAACCCCCCTTTGCTCGTGGAATGCTCCATTCTGTGTCCATGAATAACGGCTCTCAGCTAAGCAAACACGGCATTGCTTTCAGAATGTGTGTGTGTGTATGAAAAAAGGTTAAGATGTCAGTAGGAAATCTCACTGACATCTTATTGATGTCATCAGTGTACAGGGCAACGTGTGTGTGTCAGTATGTGTTTCCTTCACCTCCTATATTGAACCTATTGTCTGCGCTTCCTGTTTATTTTGCTTTATTGTAATGCATGACAGTGACTCAACGCATGTCACACACCAATCATTAAGTGATAGTTGCCATCTCATATCCTGTCATTCATACTATTGTCATTTGGGCTAGTCTAATAAAATATTACCATCATTTGAATTTACATACTGTGTGGTTATATTATGCACGCAAATCAAACCAGTTAAATGGGCTTTTTATTAGTGATCTCAATAGACATTTCTAATTTCCAGTTCGCGGTTGCATTTAAGAGAGTCTTGCATCTTCCAGCTCGTGAAGTGTGTTTTAATCTGTGTGTATTTGTCTCTATGTAAAAGAGAGGTTTGCAGATTTGTTATGTTTTGTATGACACCTAATCTGATGGAATAGATGGCCCATTTCTTCTCCTGTCATTTAAGCTTTGACATCACTGACACATTATAGCAGCTTGTTAGATAAACACATCAAGAGCCATCCGATTACAACGGCTTTTATGTGGCAAAGTGCAATATTTGCATTTCGTGGTTAAGGTGAGTGCATGTGTTTCTGTTGTGTTCTGTTGTAATTTCTGTTGTAAGGTATTTATAGAAGTTATTTATAGAGGCGACAACCACTTTTTAAGACCCAATTAACTCAAATAATTGAGGTACACTGTAAAAAATCTGAAATTGAAGGAACTTAAAAACCTAAGGCAACAGATTCAGTATTTTTTTTGAGTTTACTCAACCCATCTTATGGAAAAATTGTATCTGCTTAACACTTAAAGTTTGTTTGTGCTTTCATCAAATATGTTCAATAAACTCGAAATTAAAAAAAGTTTTTTGCTTACAGATCCACGGTCAATCACATTGCATTTTAGGTTAATATAAGTCTTGATATAATAGTGATGTAGAACTTTCTTAATTTGTCTAACTTGTGTTTCAGTTTGCTGAGCAAACTGAAAAGGTTATAAAGAGTTACTTCTATACCAAAGTAAGTTTTTATATTTGTGACAATGGAAAAAGCCCACTAAACGAACACTAATCACCCCAGAAATGACTTGGAACATAACACAAACACAAAATATAATCCAAAACTCTACAAAATATAATCAAAAAACACTACATAGAGCTAAAACATATATTATTTCTGAACAACACATATTCATGTTATCATGTTATACCCATGATTTCACCAAAAATGCAAATTATTCAAATCATTAAGTGTTGGGCCCTCACCACCAAACTTGACATTGCAAGTTCTTGTTGTTTAATATTTTAAGTTGCTCAAAATTAATGGCCAAAATATTTTAATTAATATTTTTATGTAATGCCAACTTTCTCTTCATTTGATAGTTCAGAGAAATTTAATTTCAGAACTCAACTAAACAATGAATAAGTCACTCCCAAAACTTTGCTGCTTTGACTGATTCACTATATTTCCTTTACTTATTTTAGAGCATGGTAATTTTAACAACAGTTATTTTTATCCTTTTGACAGAGCTTGATTTGATTCATGAATTATTCCTGCCTGCTATTTTTATCGGCACATCGCTTTTATTTGTCTATTTTAAGCATATTCCTGTTCCATCTCATGATTGACAAGAAAACCAGCAGTGTTTGGGGAACAGCCTCATGTGATCACCAGAAGAAAACAATGTCTTCTACATTCTCTTTGCATGTGGCCTCGAACCATCGGGTTCCACTTTCTGAATGTCCCAGGGTCAGACTCCATATTTCCTGTCCTTTTTTTTTGTTCTTCTCTTATGCTCTAATGGACCACATGCCATTAAATAGAGCTTAGGAGGGCAGGCAGTCATGTACCAGTTCATTAGCAATCAGCTTTTAACATTAGGGATAATTTATTTATTCAGTTTTGGAATCACAAATATGTATTTAGGTTTAGTTTCTGTTTTTCCCATCAGTTAACAGAAATGTTTTGCATCTGGTTTACATTTCACAAAAC
>NW_015649610.1:7203-15784 GCF_001515625.1 Sinocyclocheilus rhinocerous
GAACCGTACTGAGCCGTACCGTGCCGTACCATGCAGTGGAAAAGCGCCATTAGAGATTTTCTCAGAACTAGCTTTAACTTCTAACTTTTCTGTGCTATTTTTACTATTTATTTATAAACTGGTCTAATTTTAGGGGATATATGAAGTCACTTCACACAGGTGCAGAAAAATGTAACCACAGATGTAGTTCAGCACATGAATTATGGACATGCTCCATTTGACAATCAGAAAGTTTTTTTAATTTCAATTTGTATTATTTACTTTTTAAATTGATCATAATTATAATTTATACATTTTTAACTAATCTACGTACTTTTATTAGTTTAACAAATACATTTGATTACTTTAAAATAATATTTCTTTTTGTGAAATATTTTGCTTATTCCTATGACATTCATATATTGTTGTGCCTTAAGTGTCCAAATACTTTTTAGGTCCTCTGTTAATGTTTTATGATGAAAGTTAACTGGTGTATAGTACATTCTCTAGAAGTTCTGACAAGTTTAGAAGTAATTTCTGCTTGCATGCTTTGATAATATCAGTGGTGTCTGGAGAGATTCCACCCAGCCTGCTCCATTATGCTTTAAATTTACTGGAAGTCATTATGATTATCTAGAAATGACTGTTTAATGTGTATATAGGTGTAAATACAAATTTGTATTTAGGTTTAGTTTCTGTTTTTCCCATCAGTTAACAGAAATGTTTTGCATCTGGTTTACATTTCACAAAACGGAGCAAGTTGTTTCTGTTGTCATTTTCTTTTATTATAAATATTAGTACTCAAATTATAATTTAAGCTCCTTTGAGAACTCTGTGAACTCTTAGCAGTGTTATTGCTGACTACCATTCTAATTGGAAAAGATTGGTTTAGTACCAAAAACAGTTAGTTGGGGAACAGCCAGAAGTGCATGGCCAAAGGGATTGGGCAGGGTGTCCACAACAATAGAGCTAGCCAGTTGGACATCTGATGCCATAGATAGCATAGTAGTGATTGCAGCTACTGTAATTATCCCTTTGATTTTTTAAGGGACAGACATATTTAATCCTTTCACTAAAGTACCATTAAATGGATTGGCACACCGTCCATAGTCGTTCTTGTAGTTTGTGGAAGAATAACACCCTATTGTGATTGTTTTAGGTATTTGTATAGCAAACCACTTTGGTTTTTATATATCTTGACTTTAAGTTAAAACATGTTGTTCTAAATCATTCTGCTTTTCATCCTCCTTGTCTAGAAAGAAAAATAACTATTTTTTTATAAGCAACTCATGAAGAAACCAAAATCCATACACCCCTTTAAATAGAAAACATACAGTGACCCCAAAAAGTAAAACCTAGTCCCATTTGCAAACTAATTATGCTAGAGAGTTTCTCAGAACTAGCTTTAACTTCTAACTTTTCTGTGCTATTTTTACTATTTATTTATAAACTGGTCTAATTTTAGGGGATATATGAAGTCACTTCACACAGGTGCAGAAAAATGTAACCACAGATGTAGTTCAGCACATGAATTATGGACATGCTCCATTTGACAATCAGAAAGTTTTTTTAATTTCAATTTGTATTATTTACTTTTTAAATTGATCATAATTATAATTTATACATTTTTAACTAATCTACGTACTTTTATTAGTTTAACAAATACATTTGATTACTTTAAAATAATATTTCTTTTTGTGAAATATTTTGCTTATTCCTATGACATTCATATATTGTTGTGCCTTAAGTGTCCAAATACTTTTTAGGTCCTCTGTTAATGTTTTATGATGAAAGTTAACTGGTGTATAGTACATTCTCTAGAAGTTCTGACAAGTTTAGAAGTAATTTCTGCTTGCATGCTTTGATAATATCAGTGGTGTCTGGAGAGATTCCACCCAGCCTGCTCCATTATGCTTTAAATTTACTGGAAGTCATTATGATTATCTAGAAATGACTGTTTAATGTGTATATAGGTGTAAATACAAATTTGTATTTAGGTTTAGTTTCTGTTTTTCCCATCAGTTAACAGAAATGTTTTGCATCTGGTTTACATTTCACAAAACTGAGCAAGTTGTTTCTGTTGTCATTTTCTTTTATTATAAATATTAGTACTCAAAGTATAATTTAAGCTCCTTTGAGAACTCTGTGAACTCTTAGTAGTGTTATTGCTGACTACCGTTCTAATTGGAAAAGATTGGTTTAGTACCAAAAACAGTTAGTTGGGGAACAGCCAGAAGTGCATGGCCAAAGGGATTGGGCAGGGTGTCCACAACAATAGAGCTAGCCAGTTGGACATCTGATGCCATAGATAGCATAGTAGTGATTGCAGCTACTGTAATTATCCCTTTGATTTTTTAAGGGACAGACATATTTAATCCTTTCACTAAAGTACCATTAAATGGATTGGCACACCGTCCATAGTCGTTCTTGTAGTTTGTGGAAGAATAACACCCTATTGTGATTGTTTTAGGTATTTGTATAGCAAACCACTTTGGTTTTTATATATCTTGACTTTAAGTTAAAACATGTTGTTCTAAATCATTCTGCTTTTCATCCTCCTTGTCCAGAAAGAAAAATAACTCTTTTTTTATAAGCAACTCATGAAGAAACCAAAATCCATACACCCTGTTAAATAGAAAACATACAGTGACCCCAAAAAGTCAAACCTAGTCCCATTTGCAAACTAATTATGCTAGAGATTTTCTCAGAACTAGCTTTAACTTCTAACTTTTCTGTGCTATTTTTACTATTTATTTATAAACTGGTCTAATTTTAGGGGATATATGAAGTCACTTCACACAGGTGCAGAAAAATGTAACCACAGATGTAGTTCAGCACATGAATTATGGACATGCTCCATTTGACAATCAGAAAGTTTTTTTAATTTCAATTTGTATTATTTACTTTTTAAATTGATCATAATTATAATTTATACATTTTTAACTAATCTACGTACTTTTATTAGTTTAACAAATACATTTGATTACTTTAAAATAATATTTCTTTTTGTGAAATATTTTGCTTATTCCTATGACATTCATATATTGTTGTGCCTTAAGTGTCCAAATACTTTTTAGGTCCTCTGTTAATGTTTTATGATGAAAGTTAACTGGTGTATAGTACATTCTCTAGAAGTTCTGACAAGTTTAGAAGTAATTTCTGCTTGCATGCTTTGATAATATCAGTGGTGTCTGGAGAGATTCCACCCAGCCTGCTCCATTATGCTTTAAATTTACTGGAAGTCATTATGATTATCTAGAAATGACTGTTTAATGTGTATATAGGTGTAAATACAAATTTGTATTTAGGTTTAGTTTCTGTTTTTCCCATCAGTTAACAGAAATGTTTTGCATCTGGTTTACATTTCACAAAACTGAGCAAGTTGTTTCTGTTGTCATTTTCTTTTATTATAAATATTAGTACTCAAAGTATAATTTAAGCTCCTTTGAGAACTCTGTGAACTCTTAGTAGTGTTATTGCTGACTACCGTTCTAATTGGAAAAGATTGGTTTAGTACCAAAAACAGTTAGTTGGGGAACAGCCAGAAGTGCATGGCCAAAGGGATTGGGCAGGGTGTCCACAACAATAGAGCTAGCCAGTTGGACATCTGATGCCATAGATAGCATAGTAGTGATTGCAGCTACTGTAATTATCCCTTTGATTTTTTAAGGGACAGACATATTTAATCCTTTCACTAAAGTACCATTAAATGGATTGGCACACCGTCCATAGTCGTTCTTGTAGTTTGTGGAAGAATAACACCCTATTGTGATTGTTTTAGGTATTTGTATAGCAAACCACTTTGGTTTTTATATATCTTGACTTTAAGTTAAAACATGTTGTTCTAAATCATTCTGCTTTTCATCCTCCTTGTCCAGAAAGAAAAATAACTCTTTTTTTATAAGCAACTCATGAAGAAACCAAAATCCATACACCCCTTTAAATAGAAAACATACAGTGACCCCAAAAAGTAAAACCTAGTCCCATTTGCAAACTAATTATGCTAGAGAGTTTCTCAGAACTAGCTTTAACTTCTAACTTTTCTGTGCTATTTTTACTATTTATTTATAAACTGGTCTAATTTTAGGGGATATATGAAGTCACTTCACACAGGTGCAGAAAAATGTAACCACAGATGTAGTTCAGCACATGAATTATGGACATGCTCCATTTGACAATCAGAAAGTTTTTTTAATTTCAATTTGTATTATTTACTTTTTATATTTATCATAATTATAATTTATACATTTTTAAAGGGGTCATATGATGTTGCTAAAAAGAACATTATTTTGTGTATTTGGTGTAATGAAATGTGTTTATGCGGTTTAAAGTTAAAAAAACACATTATTTTCCACATACTGTACATTATTGTTTCTCCTCTATGCCCCACCTTTCTGAAACGCGTAGATTTTTACAAAGCTCATCGGTCTGAAAAGCAAGGTGTGCTGTGATTGGCCAGCTATCCTATCCAGCTATGATTATCTAGAAATGACTGTTTAATGTATCGTGCTGTTTGACGTCTAAAGAGCTTAGAGTTTCTGTTCAATTCCAGCAAAAAATTAATTAGGGATTAAATTCAGACTTCTACTAACCTCTCAGGTAAACTAAACTGTGGTTAACACTACAACTTGGTGTTTTTTTTAATATTTTGACATTTAGGAGTTCAACAGAAATGTTTCTCATAAGATTAATGTGGTAGAGGTTTTTATCTGGCACTGATTTAAAGCTGCTAGAAATGTGTTGTGTGTTGCTCTATATAACAAGTTTCTTAGGTTTCCATTGTTCCATGGTTTTCTGTGTTTGTGTCATGTGTGAATTAATTATGCAGCGTTTGTATATCTGGAACAAAAACACTTCAAGGTAATTACCCTCAAAAGTACACACAACGCTGTGCTTTTGGACCTATAAGATGTGTTGGTGTGTGTGTACTTACATGTGTTTGTATGTTAAGTGTAGTTTAAGCAGGCAGTGATCTTTGTACAGGGAACAGATGGAGACCTTCACATACTGTTTATTTGATAGAGGGAAATTAGGGGAGTGAAATTAAAGCACTAGGAAAGTGAAGACGAGGAGGAAGGAGAGAGGATGGGAGTGGTGTATTTTCCCCTCTGTAACTGAAGACACACTAGACAAAGCAAACTGCTCACAACACTGCTGTTTGCTGATGGGCTTTTCCTTATTGTGAGGAATCGAAAATTAATAAATGTTTGGATAGCAGAATTTGGACAGCAATTCAATTCAAAAAAGAAGAATTGATATTACAGATATGCAATAATAACAATTGTTAATAGAACATACATACACCATTGGTCAAAAGTTTGGAGTCAGTATTAGGGCGTTCACACTTGGCGTCTTTTTTGACAAGAAAAAGTTGACAAGAGCGCTTTTTTAGTAAAATAAAAAGCTGGCAGCGTTTTGGTTATAAATAGCAGCCGAGGGCGTCTTTTGTTGCTATAACAACAGCTGCAACAGGAGCCTAGCGCTATATGCTGCAGAAATGTCGAGAAAGAGTAAAAAGTTGGCTCTTGCGTTGCCTTTTGAAGTTAACGGGGAGGAGAATGTCGGTTCACAACGATGTTTGTGGGTGCGCGACATTATACGGGGGAGGAAACAGTATGGTGCTTACAACAATTTAGTCCAGGAGCTCCGGTTGAATGATGCACGGTTTGTGGCATATTTTAGACTAAGTTAGATACAGTTTTGTGCTCATATAATACAACTCCTTGTGCTCCGAAACTAGTACGAACTAATCTACCGGCTATCTTTTCCATTTTCTTGTTGTTTTTGTTGTTATGGAAACGACTCGCCACTCGCTTGTCATTGGTCAGCTGTCAAAAAGGCGCTTGACGTAGGGCATTTTTTTCAGAAAAGTTGAACTTTTTTTCAACTTGAAAAGACGCTCTGAGCTGCAGAAAAAGACGCCGGCGGTGGCGTTTTAAAAAGCGCTCAGGACTTTTTTGAAAACACGGTTTACTCCATAGGATTATAATGTAAAACAGACACTGACAGCTTCAAAAAAGACGCCAAGTGTGAACATAGCATAAGATGTTTTTTAAAGAAATTAATCATTTTATTCAGCAAGGACACATTGAAGTGATCAAAAGTGAGGGTAAAGACTTTTAAATCCTAAAAGTCTCCTAAAACTCACCAAATTATTATTATTATTATTATTAAAATATTAATATTTAGACAAAAATATTAAGCAGGACAATTGTTTTCAACATTTATAAGAAATGTTTCTTGAGCAGCAACTCAGCATTTTATTTAAATTTTTTGTAATATTTCACAATATTACTGTTTTTACTGTATTTTAATAAAATATGCAGCCTTGGTAAATGTAAGAGAATATTTTCAAAAACATTAAAAGAATCCCAAACCTTTGAATGGTAGTGTACGTGAAAAACACACTTTTTTGTCCTATTCTTTTTGAGACAAAACGCAAAATAAATATTTAAAAATATATTATTTTGGAATAATCTGTTTAGCATGTTTTGAGATATAGATTTAACTTTTGGTGCAAAAATTTTATAATTACAATCTAAATATTATTGATTGATTTGATATAAATATAGGTTTTGTTATATTTAATATATTTTATTCTGTAAAATATTTTGTGGTCTGAGCACAGGTGGTTTTAGGGGTAGTGAGTGATAATATAATTTCATAAAATAAAGAGCATGTAAAAAGGAATAGAAAATTTATATTATAAAGGTTCTAGTGATAATCTGAGATTAATCTCAAAAAGTAGAAATGTTGCTGTTTTCAAAACTAATCACTGGACATGTTTTGTCCCATCTTTCTAGAATCAGTGAGGCATTTTCATTTTCATGCTTGTTGATTTATTTATGGTTATTATAAGAGCCCATATTCCCTTTTGTAGCGTAAGCATCAGTGCTTTTGTGTGGGTTACAGTAAAAGGAGAACAGTCTCATTCATAATGCATGTCTAGAGTTGAGAGTGTGAGACGGTAAGCTGGTGCATTCCTGTGATATGACCCAAGAGAGATGAGGGCAGCACATCAGCGGGCCTCTCACCGCCAGCTCTAGTTTTAACAGTGAATAAGTCCGTTCTCAATGAAACACAAAAATAAAGTCAAGTGCCATGATGTGTTGGGTTGATAAAGTACAGGACACAAACTCCAACTGTTGTTTTCTCCTCACACTGTGGTGCTTTGATTGTTCTGAACGCAGACAATGCGTGAGTTTTGTTGTTGCTGACATATTTGTTCTCAGTCAAAACAAAACTCAATCCCAGGTTTTACGTGGGTCATGAATCATTGGCCCTTTATGTGCGAGACAGTACGGTCTGCTGAAGTCACCAAGGTGCAGACTGAACCACTAATATGGATTTATCCATCCACACCACGTTACTCGTCTCAGATGTGAGCTTGCATGGATGTGATGTCGGTGGCTAAGCGAGAATAAAACGTACAGCCACGTCACTGTTCGCGTCAGGAAAATACCCAGGGCAGAGCAATTATATTAATGCTCCCCAGTGATTATAGGTCAGCATGTTGTAAGCACAGTTGGGTGGATCTAAGGACTAGGGAGGTGAAGGTTAAGGACAGCGCTCCCGCTGGGCTGGGGAAGCCCTCTAAAATGGGACTTTTTCTGGAAGAGTTGTTTTTTTATGTTTTGTTTTTTGCACTACAATATTACAGTGACCTTAATAAATATGTATTTAAATATCATGTTAGTCACATTACTTTGGATCAAATTTAAGTTTTACTTTATTTTTTGTTTTGTGTGTGTGTTTTTTTTATTGTTTTATTTTTCTATGTTTTGCTTTGTTTATTTGTTAAATATGTGCTTTTTTGTTTTTGTGTATATTTTTGTTTATTTTTAATTTTGTGTTTGTTGGTTTTTGTTTTATGTTTCTTTTTTAATGTTTATTTCTATGGTTATTTTTCATTTTTATATTATTTGATATAGACATGTCTATATTATTTGATATTTTTGTTTTGTTTTATTTTTAATTGTTTTATTTTTCCATTTTTTGATTTATGTTTATTTGTTAAATATTTGCTTTTTGGGTTTTTTTTGTATATTTTTTGTTTAGTGTTGGTTGGTTTTTGTTTTATGTTTCTTTTTTATTGTTTATTTCTATGTTTATTTTTCATTTTTCATGTCTATATTATTTGATTACATGTTTATTTGGAAATGAGTCCTGACAGTTTTGTCCACAGCAGTAATTTATTTTTTATTTGGACAAGTTTTCCTCACTAGGTATCTTGTGTGACTATTAGGAGTTCCCTTTCAGTCGGTCACTCTCGACGTCACGTCGGATGACTGACGAAATTGGGATCTCGCTTATGCCGAGTTCACACTGCACGATTTTCAAACTCGTCGGATCGCCGTTGTTTTCACACTGCGTGGCTATCTGGGGTAGCATTCAGTTGCTGTTGTGTTCACATTGCACGATGGATCGGCGACAGGGGGTTTCACACTGCATGACTTCACAATAGGAAGAATCGCCGACAGCTCTGTCTGGTCTGCAAACTACGTTTCACAACAAAACAAACGCGAGAAGTGATAAGGAAATAACGCGAGAACCCGCGTGCGTCAGACCGGAGTTCTCGCAAGCAAGAGTAATTATTAAAAAA
>NW_015649610.1:19576-63147 GCF_001515625.1 Sinocyclocheilus rhinocerous
TGCAGTTGTAAAAAATAACCGCGTTCGTGTGGACAGGGCCTTAATGCACGGTAAAAAAAAAAAAAGGCAGTAAAATTTACTGTCAAAAATAGCAGCGGCATGAAAAATACAGCAGTGACATTTTACGTTTTACGGACTGAAATTTACAGTAAAAAAAATAAATAATGATTAAAATAAAAAAAAATTTAAATAAGTAAATAAAATAGGATTATAATAAATAAATAGGATTAAATTAAATAAAAATTAGTTTAAATGAAATAAATAAAAATAGGATTAAAATAAAGAATAAAATAAAATAAATAAAATTGATTGTACTAACGTACTAATGCAGAGAACGTCTCGGTTACGTATGTAACCCTCGTTCCCTGAAGGAGGGAACAGAGATGTCACGTCCTGTAGCCACAGCTGCTGTACCACCGCTTTGTAGCCGGGTCACCGTCTTGGCTCCTCAGCGAAAACCTAGTATGCATTGCAACGGCTGCCTTTTTATGCTCACACTGTGATCAGCGGCAACTGGATGCAATTATCGCATGCCAATGTGCATTGGCTCGTTTAGTTTACACTCGAAGTGGATTGGTCTCTCTAAGCGAGATCCCAATTTCGTCGGTCATCCGACGTGACGTCGAGAGTGACCGACTGAAAGGGAACGTCTCGGTTACGTATGTAACCCTCGTTCCCTGAAGGAGGGAATGGAGACGTCACGTCCCGTCGCCACAGCTCCTGTACCACCGCTGAGCGGCCGGGTCACCGGCTCGGCTCCTCAGCGAAAACCTGAATATGCGCTGCATCTGCTGCCTACTTATACTCACGCTGTGATCAGCGGCAGCTGGATGCAATAATCGCATGCCAATGTGCATTGGCTCGTTTAGTTTACACTCGAAGTAGATTGGTCTCTCTAAGCGAGATCCCAATTTCGTCAGTCATCCGACGTGACGTCTCCGTTCCCTCCTTCAGGGAACGAGGGTTACCATACGTAACCGAGACGTTACCTAACCAAAAACATTTTATGCTATTTTTCCATAAAATTTAGTTTAAAACTAACCTAACACACATATCCTTTATAGGCTCATAGTAGAAAATAGCAAACATTTGTTTTTTTTTTAAAAAGCTAATCGCAACAGCTGCTAAGGTAAAATTTGTCAACAAAATGCCCATATTACTTGAAATTGTTAACTCAGTCAACCTGAGTAAAATGCTACTCTAACGTCCTCCAATTTTCTCATTTGACATCAGCGCTAACTGTCCTGTTGTTTTGTCTCCCTAGCTTTGATGTGGACAATGGCACCTCATCAGGACGTAGTCCGCTGGATCCCATGGCCAGCCCGGGGTCAGGTCTCATCCTCCAGGCCAACTTTGTGCACAGCCAGAGGAGAGAGTCCTTCCTGTACCGCTCTGACAGCGACTATGACCTCTCACCAAAGTCTATGTCCAGAAACTCCTCCATCGCCAGTGACATGTGAGCAACTGTCTCTTTTAAATGCAGAACTGGTTTATTGGCATATACATTTCTTTTTATTAATGTTCATGTTTTATTCATAAATGGAAAGACAAAGAAGGAAAACTATAAATAGAAAAAGCTTGTGCTGTTGTAATTAGTATTTTGTCCTTTTTTTGTAGACACGGTGATGACATGATTGTTACCCCTTTTGCACAGGTATTGCAATATTAAATATGTCAATATTTCAAAATTTCAAAAATTATGAAACACAGTCTAACTCAATTTATGTGTCTTTTCTCAGGTTCTGGCAAGTTTAAGGACTGTCCGGAATAATTTTGCTGCTTTAACAAATGTACAACAGGAAAGGGCCAATAACAAGTGAGTGCTTTCAGTTTAACATATTCACATGCACACATTTTTACCATAACACTGAATCTTGACAGAATTTGTAGATGTTGTAAGTTTGGTAACAGCAGTCAATCTGTGTTACTTTTGTTTGCATCATACACAATGACACATTCTTTGTTTCCTTTTTTTCTCAACCAGGAGATCCCCCATGTGTAACCCACCTCCCATCACAAAGACCTCCTACACAGGTGTCGTATCTTCACTTTTATATTTTAAATATTGCCATACCAATTTAACAGCAGTTATTTTAGTATTATTTATATACTGATATAGTACTTGTTAACATTTTGAATTAACTTTTATTTTAATATTTTCAGTTTTTGCTTTAATTTTTGATGTGCTTTTGTCATTTTTATTAGTTTTAGTTTTAGTAATTTTAGTACTTTAAATAAAACAGTTAGTTGCCGAGGCACCACTTCTAATTTTCATTGAAAATGTAATTAATTTTTATTTTATTTTATTTATCAAAATCAATTATCATTGGGTTCACATTTTGTCAGATATATGATATATTGTAAAGAGCAATTTCTCTGAGCTTTTCGGTTTGTTTAGTGTTAGGATAAGGGTTGTTTTAATTTGTGGAGAACGGTTTGATACTGTCTGATATGAGGGATTATGTTGTCTTTGTGTGGCACCTTCAGTTTTGTCTATACCAGCATGAGGGCAGCCTCCAGACATCACATATCACAGTGTGCATGTCATGTACTCTGAAGCGGATAAGAAATATTAAATAATATGACGTAATAACCTCTATGCCCAAATTAAAGCTTTAAAGATACTTTTTCACTCACTTTAATCGTTTGTTCATGCTTTATAGAGCATCCTGGGATGTGACAGTGTCTTTGCCATAATCGTGAGGCACTGCTCATTGTATCGATTAACTTCTGTTTGCGGTCTATTTATAAGGTTTGCAAAGAAAAGCTTATTTTGAGATGCAGGTGTTTGACCTAGAACTGTAGTACAGAGCGCTTGCTGGATGTTTAGCATGAGCAGAATGTTTAGCTGCAGAGATAAAAAGCACCAGTGTTATAGATTTATAATATTGATTTGTACTAGAGGCAGTGAGCAGATGGACACATTATACAATTTAACTCCCCATGCTGAGTTTAGATGTCATGTGACCACTAAAAGTGTCAGAAGACCCTGGTGGGTGTTGAGTGTGGATTGCCTAGATATCCATATACCTTAAAGGAGATGATGACACCTGCAGCTGAAGATACGACCTGCTCACCAGAAGGCTAAAATCCCTTAAAGGGGTGATGTGTAAACTATCACCATTCTAGCCTTAAGCAAGACACTTAGCTTCATGTTGTGTCTCCCTAATAAGTGTGCTGGAAGTCGCTGTGGATAAAAGTGCCACCTAAATGACTAATTAGTGGGGCTTGCTATGGTATGATTCCTAAAATCATGCAGCTTGTTAAGAAGAGGTGTGATCAGACAATGAAACGAGTGATTAATAGACTTATATTGAAGCAGGGACCCGAGCCATATTTACAGACCAGAATACCACAGGGAAGTGGGCTTTTTTTTAATACTTTGGCCAGTAAGGAATCATCTAGCAACCCAGAACACCATACAAATATGGGATATCAAACCTTTTTATGCTAAGCACCCAAATATAATCAAATTGTGAAAAACCTGCTTCCTAAAATATAAAGCCATATATTTTAAGTGTAAGAAAAGTGGCATGTTATCAAGGCAACATGTTGTTACAAAAAAAAAAAAAGATTGGCATTTATGTTGTCATTGTGCTGAATGCAAAAGAAATTCTTAAAATATCCAATGAATTAGTAATAATTTAAATGTATTTATAGCACCTTTAACCAAACATATTGGTCTAATTTATATACTAATATAGTATTTGTTAACATTATGAATTAACTTTTATTTTTATATTTTCAGTTTTTGTGTTAAGTGCTTTTGCCATTTTTTATTAGTTTTAGATTAGATTTTTTATATTTCTATATAGATTTAATTCATTTCAGTTTTAGTAATTTTACTACTTCAAATTAAACAGTTAGTTGCCAAGGCACCACTTCTAATAATTTAAATGTATTTATATAGCACCTTTAACCATATTGTACATATTGAGCTAAAGCCTCTTTTTTTTATTTTCATTTGAAATTTTGTACAGACCCACTATTATGGCTGTTTGAAAAACCTTGCCCCAGAAAATGCATATGAACATGCAAAAATAAAATAAAAACTCAAGAAAAACTGTTTACTTCAAAAAAAAAATCTTACTTGCATTCAGTTGCATTTTAGTAAAGCCTCACAATTGGAGCATAAAGATGTGATCGAACAGACTTTCACTGCATGTTTATTTTTTTATCTGTACCTTTTTAAGGTTATTTTTTGTGATTTCTAGTGTATCCGAACAAATCTTCAAATGTTTTGATGAGGATTTCCTTGCTGACATGTTAGCGAGAGCCTGTGACCCAGATTGGAGGAATCCAGTCCAGTTTTTTGCCACAGCTCTCCTGTCTATGGAGCCACTGCCCTCTCATGGGCTGGTGTATGATGTCGCGCTAAGCACGAGAAGAATGTCATTGACGTCAGTGCAGTCTCTTTCAGAGAAAGTGGCACCCCAGCCCTGTGTACTTCACCACACATGCAGAAAGAGAGAGAGACACACACAGACAGGCAATGAATAAGATAATGTATGCTTTGTTAAAGGAGTGTACATGTGGCACATGCATTCTGTCTGGCTTTGTTTTCATAGTTGCTTCCAGTAAGCAACATGTCTAGCATAGCTGCACTGACATCTGTTTTGCAAGTCTTTTGTTATTTTGTTTCACTTATTTTTATGCCCTCATATGGTCATAATAACTTTTTTTTGAAAATGCACATGCAACAGATGTTTTGCATGTCATATATGGTACCATCTCAGCAAACTTGAAATGCTGATCACAATTTCATTACTAAATTATTTGCAATCTTTATAAACCTAAATCATAAAGCATCCTCTCCAAGAACAAAAAAAAAACACACATTGGACACCTCTAACCTTTCTCAGACTGTCAGCTGTGAAGGACCTGAGCTCCTCAGCTCCAAATCCTGTAAAGTTCATGTCAGGTTTTAGCTGAAGTCCTCTCTCTCCTGCATGCAGTGGCACTGGCAGGCTTTAGGCTTCTGTTTCAAGAGGAAGCTCGGCTCACGTTCGGCTAGCGACGCTCCACGGCTGCCCCGTGCTCGTGCAGGGCATCCACCGCTCTGAGAAAAGGGGGCAGGCAGATGCGAGCACCTTTGTTCTCTTTTGCGGCAGACTGGAAACAGGGACAAGTCACTCATCTGTTGGCATCAAGCCTCTGTATGCTTTGCGTTTGTACTCGTATGCGTGTATTAGTGAGTATATGTGTGTGTTATTGTTATGACACTATGCCTGTATGCTTTGTTATGGGTCGGATCGCATGCTCCTAGGGGCCACCGCACGTTCCTCGGCTTCTTGGATGTAGACCGGCATCTGTCACGCAGAGATGGGCCTGCCCACAGCAATGACATTCTCCCTGTCCCGAGATGAGGTTTGATTCCGGGCTCCTCGACATGTAGGACTATAGATTCTGCAGTGACTGTCGTTTTGTTTGTGAGCGGCGTGAGTGTTGGTTTATGTGACCCCTTTGTATGTTTTCGTAAGGGATATAGTGTTCCCTGCTTCTCAGGAGATCTGACTCCCACTCCTGGTCGTTACGGTGCCTCGTTTGGATTACGGTGTTTTTGGAAACCTTGTTTTTTGGCTCAATTTGGGGCCCCATCATTCACTGTGGAGGGCTTCAGCACAGCATGAAGAATCACCCATGCGTTCTGTCGGGATATCCCAACATGGCGGTCTACAGCAGTTTGGGCCCTCTGCTGGGAGCCTCAGCTAGACCCCTAAAGCATCTGAGATCTGACTCCTTGCCTCCTTCTCTTCCTCCAGAGGAGGCCTACCAGAAACTGGCCACAGAGACCCTAGAGGAGCTGGACTGGTGCCTCGACCAGCTTGAGACCCTCCAAACCAGGCATTCGGTCAGCGAGATGGCATCCAACAAGGTGAGAAGATCTAGGCGTCTTGGGTTATTTTTTGCTTTTTAGGATTCCCTAGGATAGTTCTGCAAGTTGATGAAGTGTTTCAGGTTTTCAGTTTCCATTCACAGTCACAAATGGGGCTCATATTGTGGACTTATAACTTTTTTTATTCATAACATTTTTTATTTTATTTTATGCTGAATTATTTTGCTCTTGTGCACAATATACAGTATGATATAGTGCCTTAAGATCAAATGACTATTTTAAGACTTAGGATATTGCAAATGTTTTTTTGTTGATTGTTGAATTCTGGTAGACCTGATCATACTGTGATTGTAGCCTTGTCAGTATTGAACATTCATTTAAAAATGAGCTTGAGATGATTAACATTCTAAAGTGGCAGTCTACTCAAATAATAAACGACTAAACTGTTTAGTTGTTTATAGAAAAATAAGCTTATTTAGATCGAGTGTCATGCTTTGGTGTCTTTTAAGCAGTGCACTGTTTGCAATAACAGCAGCAGAATCGTCATTCAGGCTGCACTGAGCATGCTCACAGTCTCCAGCAAGGCCCCAGTACACATACAGCATGCTAATCAGCCTGTAGTGTGTATCCTGTCTAGTCCACTCAGCCACAACACCTTATAAAAAAACAAGATTTGAGAAGCTTCTAATATTTCTTAGACAACCGGGCTAAAGGTCTGACAGAGGTGACCAGACATAAGTAACAGAAGCGTCAAATACTCACATTTTCATACGTCTCACTCGACCGAACCCCCCCTCCTCCCTTTCCCTCCTCAATACCCAGTATCCATGGAAACGCACTAGGCCTGTCAGTTTGCTTTGTTGCTTTAGCTCAATAGCAATAGTGGCGTATCCCGTATAAAACTGCCTCACACTCGCCACGCAAGTGTTATATTCTACTTGACTGTTATAAATAACACAGTTTTCGTGTTATTTCAGAACTGAAATAGCTAGACTGTTATGAAAAACATTTTTAGCGGTTGTGTGGAGATGTCCAGCTGCCATTGTTTTTATGATTTATTAGCAGTCAGTGTTCATAAATAGCCTGGGTGCTTGAATACATCTTCCATTTCAATGACAGAAAAACATATCTATTTCACCATAAGAATTCAATTTAGATCTGTTTTATAACTCTAAAATGTGATTTTTTAGCTATAGGGATTAGTCTGTAAGACTTTTTTTGATCAAGCAGTGATATCTGGGTAGCAAATCAGTCCAGGTACATCATTTATATTAGATATTTCAAGGCTACATATTTTCATGAGACTAAAACATTAGTCTCATGTGACCTTATGCTATCAATGAATAATGATGTTATATTAATAATAATTATATATTAATATAATATATAATATATATTTAATTATAATAAAATATATTACTGTTTTAACAAAATATAATTTAATATTTTTATATTATTATGTAAAATATTATTTAAGAAATATTATTTAATATTTCTATATGTTCTGTCTATTTTTATGTTAAATATATTATTTTTATTGATAGTATGTTTATCTGTTATATTAAACACTATTATATTAACTATATACTACCACAACCAAGTCAGTTCAAAGTCAAACTAATGCTTCAGTAAAAATCATGTTATATCACTGCTTTGTTTTTCATTTTATTATTCTTTTTTAATTTCATGCAATTTTTTTGGTTAGATCAGATATTATTATTAATAGTCATTTTACTGTAAGTTCATTTTGATTACTTTTGATTTCATTTAACCTGCTTTCATGTAACCGTTGGACAGTGTCACTTTAGGAAAATGTACAGTTTACATGCTATCTGATCTGATATTTTGTAATATTGAATTTGTTTTATTTTTGTATTGTTGATTATTTGCTCATCTGAATTGCATCAGAGAAATGCCCTTTTTCAAAGCTGTATGCGTGTTATAGATATTTGAGAGGTCTGAAAACTTATGCATCATTGTAATTCATCAAAGAGTGCTCAATGGCTATGTTGTTACTGTTTAGTCTGCTGGAATAGTATATGTGCAGTTTATATTAGAATAAGAATGATGTTATTTTGAACTGTAGTCAACATTATGTTATTTTGAGCTCACAATTTATAGACATTATCAAATCCCTTGCAATTTCAGAAGAAATAATGAATGAACGTTGCTTTTGATCTACAAGGCATATTATTAAACTAGAGGGATGGATTCAGGAACAAATCATTATTTAGGCCTCTGTCCCAGAAAACACATTTTCAAGGAATCACAGCTACAAATTGTGTGACATCTTTCCATTTTTTGCTGGGAGACGTGTTTTAACACCCTCTAGATGTTCCAACAATAGAAACACAGTCACCTCTGTCCGCACGGACCCGCAACAGCCTATTACCGTCGGCTCATCTGCTCCAGTAAAGCTGCAAATTACTCCGCATCCCACTAGTGGTACACAGGGACCAGAAGTGTGAAATAATCCCTGACCATGTTCTGTCAGCTCCACTGCCTCGGCTCTTTATTTGCTGTCGTGCAGTACGTATTTCTGCCACTGGCTCTGTCCAGCTCAGTGTAAAGACACAGGTTTTGGTACAATACCTCAGTGACATGTTTCTAAAAATGTCCGAGGCCTACAGGTACTTTTTTAGTCACTTGCTCTCTGGGTGCAGTGTGGTTTTGGATAGTAGGCCATTGGAAGTCTATTACACCGTTATCATACATTTGGTTAAATACTTCAGGCCCTGACCATATATTTATGTTATAATGCATATAGATTGCTGGTTTTTTATGACTTGAAAATTTTAGTATTTTGCTAATTTGACAGAATTTTTGCAAATTTGACAGAATTCTGCTGATAGAAATGTGCAAGAATAGGAAGAAGCATTATTACGTATATAGCATTCATATATATTTGCATTTTTGTATTTTTATAGTCATAATGTATATATTTAAAATGCATATTTTATCATAATTACAGTGCATAAAAGACATACATTTGAGTTTTTAGGGTCTTTTTTAATAAGTTAATTTTTGCCAATTTGACAGAATTCTGCTGATAAATATGCAAGAATAGGAAGAAGTATTATCATGTATAATAGCCATCATATATATTTGCATTTTTGTATTTTTATATTCATAATGTATATATTTAAAATGCATATTTTATCATAATTACAGTGCATAAAAGACATACATTTTAGATTTTAGGGTGTTTTTTGTTGCAAAAATAAGTGCATTTTTGCCAATTTGACAGAATTCTGCTGATAAATATGCAAGAATAGGTAGATGCATTTATTATGTTTATAGCAGTCATGGAGCAAATTAAAAATTTGTACATTTGTAAATGTTTATATGTGTATACACATTTTTTATTTGCTCCATGACAGCTATAAATGAATTAAATCAATTAAATTTAATATAATTTTATTATTTATTTACATATATATTATTTTATTTTTTCATTACATTTAATATACAAGTGTCACTTTTAATGGTCTTGCCATAGGGCAGGGCTAGTAAAAAGTCTAAACTACTGTGCCAGTGGAAAAAATTTATTGTTTTGTATTGTTGTTTTTTTCCCCAGTTACAATCAGTAAAAGAATAAAATGGCACATTTCCCGGCATAGTTTTTGCTTTATTCAAGGGCTCATTAACAATTTACCAGGACAAATCTAGCACGGCGTCATCGGTTTGTTTTGTTCTTGTTCATATGACATATGTTCTCCATTGACTCCCCTCTGTGGATTTATGTGAATGAACTTCACTGAATATTTTATGAGTCTGGCTGACACAATGTCCACTTCCAAACCTCACATCATGTCATGAAGATTACCTCACCCCTCCACACATACACCCGCATCTGTCCACACACATATGCGCATATTCAAACGTGACGTGAACACACATTAATCCAAACCACACATAATGACTGTGTGCCTTTTTGGGGAGCTATCTGCTGTATTAAAGAGCTCTCGTACAAAGAAACACATCCTCCAACTGAGCTGCAAACATCTAGCGGGTGAAGTGGGAGGGGTCCTGAGGAGGAAAGCACTTGCAGAGGATTTACATGCGAGCTCGGCTCGGCCAATCGGCTGCAGTGATGAGCTCATTCTAATCTGGAGGAGCCGCCTGATTGGCAGGGCTGCAGTCAGAGACTCTCACCTGAATGATTGTGTGAAACGCAACCTTATTTGGAAGCTGTTAACTGGGCATATTTTCCTTCCAAAGCGCAGACATTTTTCAGTCTATTTGGTTTGAGTGCGCAGCTCACGGATAGATGCTATCAGACAATGCCGTGGCTTCTTCACGCCCCCCTCTGTCTTAGATAGAATCTTGCCAGGTTTCTTAACAATGGAGTCAGCCATCACAAGGAATGCCTTGGAATTTCTGGACTTTTCAGATGGGGTTTAGTGTAATATCATAACCTTAGTTCAGGTGGATTACAAAATAAATAGAGCTTTGAGATCCTCTCGCTGAGCAGTTTGTGTTCGTCTTACCTATCAGCCAGTGTTTTCTAATTTCATCTGCTATCTGGATTTACTCATTCAAAATGCCTGAGGCAAATTATTTGCTGTCAGTTTCTTGGGGATACATTAAGGTAAGCTAATCAATCATGAAATACTGTATTCTTATATTGGAATGAGGTTGGATGGGCTGCTATTGTTTATTACTGGTGTTCAGTATGTGGTTGCATAAAGAACAAAGGTTGCATAAAGAAACATGATATCTAACGACAGGTATCTAAATGAATGAATTTGTTAATTAATGGCATTTTTGTATTTTTATGTTTAGATTATGTATATTTAAAATCTGCATTTCATCATAATTACAGTACTTAAAAACCTAAATTTTCTTTTTTTATTTCTATTCTATGCCTTGTTAGTTTTTACTTTCCTATTTTCGTTTAGGCTGATTCACTATTTGAACCAAACTACTATAAAAAGGACCAGCACATCATGTGCTGTCGCTGGGCTGTTTTAGTTGTTTGTTTGCGCACATTAGCAAGTTTATTTTTGATCATGCGGTGGTTTTCATCTCTAGCTGGTGTCTGCAAATCTTGTTAGAAACGGGGAAAAAGGTCTATCTGGTGTGACCCAGCAGGTCGTTTTGACCTGACAATCTCAACAGTGTGAGAGGATTCATATGTTTTGGGTTGTTTGGAGGACTCAGCCTTGATATCATGGTGTATCTGCTAACAGATAGCGACATAGCTGACAACGGAAAATCCATTAAATGATTAAAAAAGGTAAAATGGTTTCTAGAGCAGTGAATAAAAGAGAGGGTGTTTGGACAATGGTGCTAAAATGTTACACAACACCTCCACACTAGATATTTTTACTTTGATTTATTTATTTTTTTTCAGTTTTTCCATAAATAATTATGGATACTCAAAAAACAGTCATACTTTTTTCACACAAAATATGTCAAAATCTCAGAAAAAAATTTAAAAATATATATATATATATATATATATAATTTCCTTGTTTGTTTATCTCTCAATAGTTCAAGAGGATGTTGAATAGAGAATTGACTCACCTCTCTGAGATGAGCCGATCTGGTAACCAGGTGTCTGAGTTCATCTCCAGTACATTCTTAGGTGAGTGTCCCACGAAAACCATAATAAAGATCAAACATGGATGTTTACATACATTGAGTGTAGAATACAACTATAATGTTATGTGGCAACATGCACAGCATTTTTAAATGAACAAATGAGTCAAAGCATTTTGACTGGAGGAGGGCGGCTGTGTGAAACTTTTGGGGAAACTCAGAGAACTAGGACAACTGAAGTACTGATTATGAGCAAAAAGCAGGTCAACAGCAGCTCTGTAGCCTGACGGTCGTGTAGCTAAATAATCAGCCACAAGTGAGACCATTAAATGACCATAGCCCACTATTCTTTTACAAAAATTTCTAGAACCTTCTCTGAGCGATTTCTGTTTCTCTAGACAAGCAACACGAGGTGGAAATGCCATCGCCCCAGTCCCAGAAAGACAAGGAGAAGAAGAAAAGGCCGATGTCCCAGATTAGTGGTGTAAAAACTTAGTGCCTGATTTCTCGAACCTTCTCTGAGCATTTTCTGTTTCTCTAGACAAGCAACACGAGGTGGAAATGCCATCGCCCCAGTCCCAGAAAGACAAGGAGAAGAAGAAAAGGCCGATGTCCCAGATTAGTGGTGTAAAAAAGTTAACGCACAGTTCCAGCCTTACCAACTCTAACATCCCTCGGTTTGGAGTCAAAACTGAAACAGAAGATGAGCTGGCCAAGGTAATCTTAAAATATATATTAAATAATAATAAATAAATTATCTTATATAATAAAGCCTTAAAATATAAAAAAATACACTGCCGTTCAGAAGTTCGGAATTTTTTTTTCAAGGATATGTTAAATAGATAAGACATTTATAATGTTTCTATTTTAAAATAAATGCTGTTATATCAAAGTCCCTTTAAGGCAAGTCATGTCACTCGGCGGCCATCTTTGAAACACCTCTCGGGCATGCAAGTGCAGCTCCTATCTCTTTGAATGGGAAATCATCAAATTCTCCAAAACTGTTCGCAAAGCTTATGATTAAATAGCATTTAAAAAGCATTTATTTCTCAGGCTAGACCAGCCAGTGCGCATGTGCAGTCCTAGGCGCATGTCTCAGAGCGTTGACTGTTTCTATAGCAACAGCGACTTCTAACACGCTGACTTTACCGATTAGCGATTGGCTCTTTTCCTCAGAAGGCGGGGCTTCGTTCGATAGAGTGGCCATATTGAGCGTTGCATTTTTCCCCATTCAAAACTATACGAGTGACACGTCTTGGGTATTCTATAGTCTTTGGTTATATTGAACTTTCTATTCATCAGAGAATCCAGAAAAAATGTCTCACTGTTTACATAAAAATACTAAGCGGCACAACTATTTTCAACATTGATAATAATAAAAAAAATATTGTTTTTTGAGCACTAAATCAGCATAATAATATGATTTCTGAGGGATCATGTGGCACTGAAGACTGGAGTAATGGCTGCTGAAAATTCAGCTTTGCCATCACAGGAATAAATTACATTTTAAAATATAAAAAAAAAAAAAAAACTGTTTTTTAAAATTGTAATATCACTGTTTTACTGTATTCTTGATATAATAAATGTAGCTTTGGTGAGCATAAGAAACTTCTTTCAAAAACATTTAAAAAATCTTGCCAACCTCAGACTTTTTAACGGTAGTGTATAAAATAATATGGCTATAAATTAGAGATGTACAGAAAACTTCAATATAGGAAATCAAACTATATGTTTCACTGTGTCATTTCAGGAGCTTGAAGATGTAAATAAATGGGGCCTTAATGTCTTCAAAGTGTCAGAATTTTCTGGGAACAGACCTTTAACGGTTATGATGTACACAATATTCCAGGTACATTTTTACAGTATTTGTTCCCTCAAGCTCAAGTTTGCTTTAATGTCTTTTCCTGCTAACAAGGACAAACCATATGGGTTGTCTTTCTGTAGGAGAGGGACTTGTTAAAGACGTTTAAAATTCCCCTCGACACGTTTATCACCTATCTGATGACTTTAGAGGACCATTACCATGCTGACGTTGCCTATCACAACAACATCCACGCTGCTGATGTCACACAGTCCACTCACGTCCTGTTATCAACCCCTGCCCTTGAGGTATGATACTGCTGTCCCAGTATGCAATGCTGTTTCTTCTGATTGTTGGGTATTAAAAAAGTGGACTATGATGTGAGATTTAAGAAAATCTTTCTGTGTCTGTTATTTTCAGGCTGTGTTTACAGACCTTGAAATTCTCGCTGCCATATTTGCCAGTGCGATACATGATGTTGACCATCCTGGCGTCTCCAACCAGTTTCTCATCAACACTAGTAAGTCTCTAGCTCTAAGAACATGACACTTTACTATTAAACTTTCTTTTGCTGCTGTGGCAGTAAAGGAATAGTTTACACAAAAATGTGAACTTGCTGAAAATTTACTCACCCTCAGGCCATCCAAGATCAGTTTGTTTCCTCATCAGAACAGATTTGGACAAATTTAGCATAACATCACTTGCTTACCAATGGATCCTCTGTAGTGAATGGGTGCCATCAGAATGAGAGTCCAAACAGCTGATTAAAGCATCACAGTAATCCACAAGTAATCCATATGTCTCCAGTCCATCAATTAGCGTCTTGTAAAGTGAAAATCTGCATGTTTGTAAGAAACAAAGACTTTTAAATTTAAACTGTTGCTTCTGGCTGTTTTTTTCTTGTGAACGGTGCTTGGTCTGTTCATATTTCTCTCCTGATTCAGACTGATATGACTTTTTCATACCGCATAGCAATATTATGGATAGAGTACTCGTATTTTAGCAAAAGCTTATGTTAATTGATGGACTGGAGTCGTGTGGATTATTGTGATGTTTTTATCAGCTGTTTGGACTCTCATTCTGACGGCACCCATTCACTGCAGAGGATCCATTGGTGATCAAGTGATGTAATGTTACATTTCTCCAAATCTGTTTTGATAAAGAAAATCTCTTGGATGGCCTGAGGTTGAGTAAATTTTCAGCAAATTTCCATTTTTGGGTGAACTATTCCTTTAAGACCTCTGTTATACTTTAAAATGCAAAGTTGCTATACATGGTCCAGGTTGACTGGGAAAAGTCTACATACTATACTAAATCAAAAAAGCAAACCCTATTCCCGTTGTATCCGTAAAGGAGCATCACGTTGCTTCCTACAATTTACATGTGTGCAATGTTTTTCACAGCTGTCAGAACCACTTTTAGCTTAATCACGTTTGTTCAAAGTAGCAGACCCGCACAAAGAGGAATCAATACGTTTAAGCTGTTATCACGTGCAGCAAGTGGTCAATCGGGCGATTTTCACATGCTATGGATGCATGTGCTAGGTGGGCTACATGTGTCGGTGAATCACAAAACTCACGTGTCCCACCCGCACAGCTGGTAAAATCCCCTCAATGACTAATGGAGGGACCAGTGGTGCTTGTCACAAGCTCAGCAGGAACTTGAACACAAGAGGAGGATGCATGTTGTTCCATACCTATATGCTGCTGTTTTTAGCCGTGGAACGAGACATTTTGATGAAACGTTACGCAGTTCTGAAAGGTCAAGCTCCAAAAAAAAAGCACCATGAAAGTGGTTCATACGACTTGTGCGCCCTTTTAAAGCAAAACTGTAGCCTTCCAATAAACTGAAATGTATTATTTAGGTTGCTATACTCTACATAGAAAGTCCACCAAGAATTACAAATACAAGAGCTGTCGAGTTAGTACAGTATAGAATTAATTGTGCTTCCTCTTTTTTTCTCTCCCATCTCAGACTCTGAGCTGGCCCTCATGTATAATGATTCGTCTGTGTTGGAGAATCATCATCTGGCTGTAGGTTTTAAACTGCTGCAGGAAGAGAACTGTGACATCTTCCAGAACCTGACCAAGAAACAGAGACAGTCACTCCGCAAGATGGTCATTGACATTGTGAGTCACGATGTTAAATGTGTCGTCGGTCTATAGTTTAGCTATAATTTATCACACTGGACTGTTTTTGCAGTTTAATTGCACTGATACTTGTAATATGGAACTAAACTTTATTTGATGTGAAAATGGGTTCTCTTCAGCTAAAATTGATGATCATCCATCCTATTTTGCAGGTTCTGGCCACAGACATGTCTAAGCACATGAATTTGTTGGCGGATCTGAAAACCATGGTGGAGACCAAAAAGGTGACCAGTTCTGGGGTATTACTGCTGGATAACTACTCTGACAGGATACAGGTTGGTCCTTTTATTAAAACTCATTTTGTATTGTAGATATGGAAATAAAGATGATGATTTGAGCTTGTTAAAAGTAGTGTTAAAAGTAATATTTGTATTCATGTAGAATTGTTTTACATAAAATATATGAATACATAAAAAAAAAAACAGCCTCCGCTCTGAGAATTCAGCACCCAATTTTGAATATGATAATATACTTCTGAATATGTAAATGAATGTAAATATTCATTTGAATGCGTAACTGACAGCTTTTGGCTGTGTCTCAGGTCTTGCAGAACATGGTGCACTGTGCAGACCTCAGTAACCCCACCAAGCCGCTGCAGTTGTACAAGCAGTGGACGGACCGCATCATGGAGGAGTTCTTCAGTCAGGGGGACAGAGAGCGGGAGCGCGGCATGGAGATCAGCCCCATGTGTGACAAGCACAACGCTTCAGTCGAGAAGTCCCAGGTAAGCCAGCTCAGGGTAGATAAAGATGAATGAAATAATGGAACACAAAATAATCAAGCTTATATATTTCATATATATTTAACTCTATATTATGTTCCTAAATGTTGAATGCTCTCAGTCGACATCTGGAAAATAGTGGAGCTTTTGCGCGGCTTTTGTTTGTGGACTTTTCGTCTGCATTGAATTTTTTGCAACCTATTATTTTAGGGCAAAAACGTATTAGTCAGTTTAATTTTAACCATGGTTTAGTTTTATGGATTGTGAATTTTTTTAACAGATAGGAAACAAAAGGTTAGAGTTAATGGGGTCTTATCGGACACGTTAAATATTTCTATAGGTTCACCACAAGGCTGTGTACTTTCTCCTGTTCTTTTCATTTTATATACAAATGATTGTCAGAGTTTGTACAATAATAGTTATTTGGTCAAATATGCAGACGATACTGTGCTTCTGTCTTTGCTGTCATATCCAGATCAGGAATATGGTCCGGTTTTGGATGATTTTATTTTATGGTGTAATAGGATGAAATTAGATTTGAATGTGTCAAAAACGAAAGAGATGATCATCAATTTTAGTAAGAAAACACTTGCACCTCAAAGTCATTAATGACACACAGGTTCATGTAGTGGAAGAATACAAGTATTTAGGAACGATTATTGATAATAGTGATAAAACACAGATGCAATCATTAAAAAGTCACATCTAAGATTGTATGTGTTGTGGAAGCTGAATTCTTTTAATGTACAGAGAGTCATTCTCAGGACTTTCTATAATTCATTTGTTGAAAGTATCCTGTCCTTTTCCTTTATTTGTTGGTTTTCCTTATTGTCTACAAAGAACAAAAATCGTTTGCAAGGTATTGTTAATATGTGTTTAAAAATTTTAGGTTCCCTTGCGAAGTCTTACGTTTTATTATGAACAGCAAGTGATGAGGATGGCACATAAAATTATAGGAGACTGCACACACCCTTTGAATGATTATTTTAAGTGGATGACCCTTGGGAGACGTTTAAGGTCAATTAGATGTTCCACAAATCGGTACAAATTTACTTTTGTGCCTGAAGCAATACGTTTATGTAATAAATTTAGTTGATTTATTATTATTATTATTTTTTCCCTTCTCTTATGTATTTGGTGTATTTTGAGTATTTGTATGTGTGTGTTAAGTGTTGTATTTGTGAAGCACTACGAAAGTCTGAATTAATTGCCCCAAGGGTAATAAACTAAAAGAAAAAAGATTTTTATTTGTAACCGTTATGCATGGAGTCAGATGTTTAAAGCAACTGTAACCATTCAGGGTGGGATGTTACATCCAAACTACCATGTGATGACCTTCTGAGCCTTACCCATAAGTCTATATGGCTGTCCTCTTTGTTATTGTTATTTTTGTGTATTATAATTTATTACAGCATAAATCCCATGGAGTTGGTGTTATTATATAAAATATATTGTTGAAAAAATAAACAGATTATGAATTATTATATTTTATTTTAAAGAAAAAGTAAAGAGGTTATTTTTTCCTCATGATTTAATTCATGCATCAAATGGTTAACATTTTTGCGAATGTATGTTTGGGTTGGGTTTGGTAAGTCTTTACCAAGACTGCATTTATTTGATCAAAAACACTGTAAAAACAAGAATATTTTGAAATATTATTACTATTGAAAATAACTGTTTTCTATTTTAATATATTTAAAAACATTTATGCCTGTGATGGCGAAACTGAATTTTCAGCAGTCATTACTCCAGTCTTCGGTATCAAATGATCATTCAGAAATCATTTTAATATGCTGATTTGCTGCTCAAGAAACGTTTCTTATTATTATCAATGTTGAAGGCAGTTGTGCAGCTTAATATTTGAAAGTTGCAAAAGAACAGCATTTGTTTGAAATAGAAATATTTCGTATAAATGTCTTCACTTTTAATCAATTTAACGTGTCCTTGCTCAAGAAAAGTATTAAATTACTGACCCCAAACATTTGAATGGTAGTGTATATGCCAGATATTTTATAAATCCTTTTAAATACCTCAGTAGATATTATGTAAAAACTGATAACTCAATATATTGTGTATACTAATAAATATTTTACGACAGTATACAAACCTTCTTTCAAAGGAATTTTTTTTTTCTCTTTCTCTTTTGTTCTAGGTGGGCTTCATCGATTACATTGTGCACCCACTGTGGGAGACGTGGGCAGACTTGGTGCACCCAGACGCCCAGGACATCTTGGACACGCTGGAGGACAACAGGGAGTGGTACCAGAGCACCATCC
Organism: Sinocyclocheilus rhinocerous; assembly: GCF_001515625.1. Taxonomy (NCBI): domain Eukaryota; kingdom Metazoa; phylum Chordata; class Actinopteri; order Cypriniformes; family Cyprinidae; genus Sinocyclocheilus; species Sinocyclocheilus rhinocerous. The sequence goes on from NW_015649610.1 coordinate 37,905, forward strand.
CCCAGAGCCCCTCTCCAGCGCTGGACACCAGCAGCGATGGCCGACGCACCGCCGGCCAGGATAAGTTCCAGTTTGAACTGACTCTGGAGGAGGACGGAGAATCCGACACGGAGAAGGACAGCGGCAGCCCTCCTGATGAAGAGGAGGAGGAGGAAGAGGAGGAAAACAGCTGCAGTGACTCTAAAACCCTTTGCACACAGGACTCGGAATGTACAGAGATCCCCCTGGACGAGCAGGTGGGGGACGCACAGGAGGACGAGGACGAGAACGAAGAGGACGAGCAGGAGGAGGAAAGGGAAATATCAGAACCCTGTGTTTTAGAGGAGGAAGAGGAGGAGGAGGAGGAAGAGGACACTGCCAACACATAACACAGTATGACACGGCACCTGAACTTTTTTATATTAGAGAGGAGAAACACTTATTTATGGTTAAGATATTAGTGTTTTTCATTGTCTATTTTGCATACGTCGTTCAGAAGTGCTTTTTAAATGTCCGCCTTTAACCTGTTTTTTTATTTTTCATTCCTCACTCTTTGAGTTTTAGCCATTTTTACACTCAGGAATATCTTTTCTACTTCCACCTGTCATTCATACAGACAAACTAAACAAATGAAAGGTTAAAAAGCTCGACTTGTATTCCTGATTGTGAGGTACTTTATCTATTCTTTATTTTTTTGACAAACAGTATTTCAGAAACATTTAACTCAGAAAGCAGCTGTTTTTCACCAACGAGACACTATTTGTTCCTGTTTATCTGAAGGAAAGTGGCAACTCGAAGTATTTTAGCAGACAAACACTTTAGAAGTGAATACTCCATGCTTTGAACTTCACGTCTTCCTGATGCCTTGAATGTGTTATTGATCTGGATTTAGCTGTCTGTTGTGTTTGTGTATCAGTCATTATTTGAAGTCAATGAACATGGTACCAAAGTGAAAAGAACTCGTGAGACACCATTTTCGCACTGAAAATACTCATTTTCATTTAAATAACCATATTTGGGGTAAATATGTAAATGTGGTAATTTCCACTTTTTTTTGTTATACCTCTATTTGTTGCATTCAATCCAGATCTGAAAATAATTTTAAAATATTATTTTTTGAACAATAAGTTGCTCTGTTTAATAATACCTGATTATGACCGTATTTCAACTTTTTTTTAAAAAAATGTATTTGCCCAAGAACAAGAACTCTGTTATAAATCAGTTATGAAATAATAGCTTGAATAAGCCTTAAATGATTTTGTTGCCTATCATTGTTGTCTATCTTGCTAGCAATGGAGTAAAATGAATCCTGGTTATCACTTTATAAATAACAATATGAATTATTATTATAATTAAATAATAATATTTGTATTATTATTATTATTATTATTATTATTATTATTATGGCCCTGCTCATTTGTTTCTCAGAAATGTTTGCCAGCTGTTTGGTGCCATCTGACATAAATGATCAAGCTCAATTTAGTGCTTTCTGTTGTCACATGATCATGGGACAGTCAGCTTCAGTGCAGAGCCTCATTGTAAGTGTGAATCTAGTTGCAGTGTACCTTTTCGTTTTCTTTTTTGTTTTTTTGTAATTAGTATTTATTTTGGTTATTTTTGACATTGCCAAACATTACCAGTCGCAATGTTTTTAATTGCTGCTTTACTCATCTCTGTCAAGTGTCCTACTGTACAAACATCCTCTTCGTTTTGTTACGTTCATGCTAGCATTATTTATTAATGCTCTTTGATGTGCTTGTAGCATATTAAAGCGTTTTTTAAATTGAACTGTAGCATCGGCGATGCAGGCTTATGAGTCAGTTTTCCTTAATATATTATTTGAATTATGCATATGCAGTAAATATACCTAATCAAATGTACACAATTCTGTATAATATGGAAGCCTTTTGAAATGACCCCTTTCTCGTTGCTGTCTTTATTTAAAACTCATTCAGTTGCCAAGTTTGCTTTTTTATTAGTAGTTAAAATTTTTTTAATTGTCTCCATTCTCTACATTGTTTTTAATTTCTCTCTGTTTACATACATGTATTTATTGTGCTGTACAGTACATATTGTTGCTCTTATCATGTGGTTGTAAATGATTATATCATCCCTTTTGGTGATGGTGTTGTATTATGGAACTCTTACTGAGAGAATGTTTGTTATTCTTAGTATGTAATGATCCCATTGATATGTGTCTCTAGAGAGATTGCGTAGAGAAAGGGAAAGCCAAATTATAGTCATTACTGTGTTTACTTTCATTCTTTCTTTCTTTTTAAAAGAAAGTGGTTCCGTGGCCTGAGGGTTGTGCCTTACAGATAGCTCTTTAGATTTTATCCTCTTGCTGCACTAAAGAAACTACTGGCTGGAAATTGACCTAGATGTGTTTGTCGTGTTCCTCCTGTTTATGTGGCATAAATGCTCCCAGCATAAAACAAACAAACAGACAAAAAAAAAATAGACAAAAGTTGTCAGACCTCATCGGACAGGGTAAAAGCAGGCCAGTGTCATGGGTTTGGGTTTGCGACCAGCTGTAAGAACCTCCATCCTATTTCCGTCTATGCTGTGTTCGTCTGACTGAGACATTCGAAGACATTTGCGTTTCATGCAATATGAGAGAAACCATCTTTCTGTTTGGGGGAAAACAGGGCATTTTGATTTCCAGATCCTTCACAAAAAGCCCAAACGCTCAATTTGGGACTCATTTTGACACATATACTGTAGATTCTTATTGACCCTAAATGAATGAAATCAGTGTGTCCTTCTCGACTCTTTTTAAATCATGAGAAAAATACACAAACAGAATTTGACAAATGATATTTAGGGATAACTATTTTTTTGTTATGTGACTTGATTGACAAAACTTGTCTGGAGGTTTCACAAGACCGTGTAGTTGTTTATTGGACTCCTTGTTTATCGCAGTCTATTGGATAGAACTGTAGAAATAAAAAACGTTTTTTTATATGCACCAAAATAAAAGCATGGGTTGACTCTATGATGCTGTCTCTTGTTTCCTCTGAAAATATCCTGCAATCTTTCTATAATCAAATCTATGATTTGTTTAGTTTTATTTTATTCTTAAATGACATTTTGTTTCAGATGGACTGTTCAAGTTACATTTGGCCTGATCTGATTGTGTGTGTGTGTGTGTGTGTTTATTAAATATATAATTTTCTAATAATACAATTTATTTTTATATACAGTTTTTATTCCAGTTTTAGTTATTTTAGTATGTCAAGATAGACTAAATGAAAATGACAAATGTTTTCTTTTCTTAGCAGCTAGCTGAAATAAAATAAGGTTTTAAGTTTTTAATATTTTATTTCAAGTAACACTTTTTATGGTGTTAGTTTACTATAATAACCCTGGTTCAGACTGATTTTTTATTTGATTTTATTTCAAATAAAAGAACGAAGATACAGATTTAGTAGCAGCTGTCTGTACGGGACCATGTGAAAGACTGGATCTAGACAAGAGAACCACTTCAAGGCCACATTTATTTTTTCTCATACTTTTAGCTTTCGCAGTCATTTTCCATACAAGTGGTCACACACAAACATATCCAACTGACTCACCAGCAAAATGCGAGTACAACATCCTCTCAATCTATTACACATAAATTAGACAAGTAGGTAGAATTTATAAATTTGCAGAAGTTTATAATTCCCCTGAGAGACATGGGAATGATTGCGGAGCATCTTTGCTAAAATGACTAATAGGAGAGATATTGCAGTGCAGGGAATACAGGTACACTAACAACCCCTGAAAAAAGACCTGTATAATGGCATAAAGAAAGGACAAGGTTTGACACTTGTGTTTGGCACAATCTTGCTAGTTTGCTATGTCATTAACACCAAAAAAACTAGGAGTTAAAGCCAGGTCAAAGATTTGAGGTTCAGTAACTTATTCTGTGTCAAAGACAGAAGCTTGGCAACAGCACTCGAGCCACAGAAGCGGACGGCCTGGACGGTGGACGGTGAACTCTAGCAGCTACAGTCAGACTGCTGCGGGGGCGTCAGGTTGTCCGTCAGTCTGGTAGTGGGCGTTCCTGTGGTGACGGCGGGGTCGGCCTCAAGTGTGTCTGACATCTTGTCGCAAATGACGTCCACCAAGCGTTCAAAAGTCTGCGTGACGTTGATGTTGTCCTTTGCGCTTGTCTCAAAAAACTCAAATCCTTTTCGGAAAGAGAGATTGGTAAGTATGATATGTAAAGGGAATACACACTAGCTTTCAAAGGTTTGGGGTCGGTAAGATTTGTACGTTTTTAAAGTCTCTTATGCTCATCAAGACTTCTATTATGTGATCAAAAATGAGTACATTTGTAATTTATTCACGTGATGGAAAATCTGATTTTTAAGCTGCCATTACTCCAGTCTTCAGTGTCACATGATTCTTCAGAAATCATTCTAATACGTCAATTTGATGCTCAAGACAACATTATTATTATCAATGTTGAAAACAGTTGTGTTTCTTAATGTGTTTGGGGAAACCGTGATGCGTTTGATGAATAGAAAGTTCAAAAGAACAGCATTTATTTGAAATATAAATCTTTTGTAATGTTATAAATGTCTTTTCTTTCCAGTTTGATCAATTTACTGTGTTCCTTTCAGAATAAAAGTCTTGATTTCTTTAAAATCTTTCTAACCCCAAACAATGTATTTGCTCAAAACTAACCAAATTTAAAAATATATATCATATATAAATACATATACATATATATCGGTATCGGCATTGGATATCGGCTAAAATGAGTTTAAAAATATTGGCATTTTAGATATCAGCAAACATCCAATATTGTACATACGTTTTATATATATATATATATATATATATATATCTTTACTATATACTTATATATATATATATCTTTTTTACTCACCCAGCTGTTCTGCTAGCAGTCTCCCGCTGTCCACAGACACTATCCTCTCCTCCTCCATGTCGCATTTGTTTCCTGCGAGGATCACCTGGGCATTGTCCCAAGAGTATGTCTTAATCTGGGTCGCCCTGACACAAGACGAGACAAAAGCGAGCAGACATGCTTGTCATCAGGACAAATGCCACTGATACATCCTCCAGCACAAGATGTGCCAGACTCATACCAAAACGTTTGACAGTTTTATCGTATGAATATGTCATCATGCCACACAGAATCAATGGAAACGTCGTGTCGAACACACTTCTTCAGACTGTGTCCCTCTCTGTTCCTGTTTCTCATTATTTATTATTATTTATATAATTCTATAATTATACTTTTTAACAATATTTTTTTTCCTAAAATAACTTTGACCATTTTGAGCACTGAACCATTCTAAACTAAAAAAATGTCTTTTATAAAGTTACTTTAATAAAATAATTTGTAAAAATGAAATGAAAACACCCTCATGTTGTTCCATGCTAATATGAGTTTCTTTTTTTTTCTGTGAAACACAAAAGAAGATATTTTAAGAAAAGTGGGTCCATACATAGAACATCTTGCCAATGTTCTTCAAAATAGCTTCCTTTAAGTTCTTATACAAGTTTAGAATGACATGAGGGTGAGCTAATAATTACATAATTTTCATTTTTGCATTAACTATCAAAATGTTTATTTTGTACTATTAAAACTTAAAGGGGTCATATGATGCTGCTAAAAAGAACATTATTTTGTGTATTTGGTGTAATGAAATGTGTTTATGCGGTTTAAAGTAAAAAAAACACATTATTTTCAATTAAATTTAAACACTGTTTTATTCACATGTTTTGGCTTAGACGCTAAAAAACAAGTGAAGTTTTTACACAAACCCATGTGATATTTCTGTACTTTCTATCTACTTTTTGAACTGTGCTCTGCTTTATAAAATCACTATGATATGTTCCTGATATGATTCCTGACGTTCATTTATAGATTTTGACTCCAGGATCGACAGGCATGAATGATATTTTATGCTTGCAAGAGACATTTTTAGCAATGCAAGATTTGGATAAATTGAATTCTCTTAATGAAGATTGAAGAATGTCTCACGCTTTCAGGCAGACGGAAACACACAGTGAAAAGCTCATGAATACTTCTTTTGAAAGCAGAAGCTCTGGCTGTCATAATGCACGATGTAAGCTTTAAATCCACTTACCAGTCCTGCACAGCAGCAAAAGACTCCTCGTTAGTAATGTCATACATTAGGATGAAGCCCATGGCCCCTCTGTAGTAGGCAGTGGTGATAGTCCTGTACCTTTCCTGCCCAGCTGTGTCCTAAAAAATAACAAGACCAGCATTATTATATGTAAGGAAGTAGTCTAAAAAAGGAGTATGCCTAGATGTTTTATGAAGTCAAGATTTAGAAAAACTTCACCAAAAAAAAATGTATTTGCTTAAAATTTACTCAACCTCAGGCCATCCAAGATGTAGATGAGTTTGTTTCTTCATCGGAACAGATTTGGAGAAATTTAACATTATATCACTTGCTCACCAATGGATCCTCTGCAGCGAATGGGTGCCATCAGAATGAGAGTCCAAACAGCTGATAAAAGCATCAGAATAATTCACAGGTAATCCACATGACTCCAGTCCATCAATTAACATCTTGTGAAGTGAAAAGCTGCATGTTTATAATAAACAAATCCATCATTAAGAGGTTTTTAACTTTAAATGATTGCTTCCAGCTAAAATACGAGTCCTCCATTCATTAAATTGCTTTCTCCTGTTGGAAAAGGTTAACTGATGGAGTCATGCAGATTATTGTAATGTTTTTATCAGCTGTTTGGACTCTCATTCTGACAGCACCCATTCACTGCAGAGGATCCATTGGTGAGCAAGTGATATAATGTTAAATTTCTCTAAATCTGTTCCGATGAAGAAATAAACTCATCTACATCTTGGATGGCCTGACGGTGAGTATATGTTTAGCCAATTTTCATTTTGGGGTGAACTATTCGTTTAACTTAGTCTGGGACAGACAGTCAATACAACAAATGCGTGAAATGAATGATTGCTCGAGTCTGAGAAACGATCAAGACGGTGGTTTGTCACCTCTAAAAGTAGCAGCGCTTTCACTGAAAGACTAAAATAGAAAAGTGTGCCACGATCTGATGAACAGATCAGTTTTGCTGATGCTGACTTAAAGGCCTAGATAAGGTGACAATGGCTTATGTTCTCTTTCCATAAGCCAGTGTTAATCATCAGCCCATGTGATATTTACATTGCACCATATGTGATTATCCAACCCTTCAAAGCTTTACCAACCATGAAACATTGATGCTGAGTTAAAGAAGATTGAAAGTCTGTGTGGTTTTTGCAGTCGATGTGACAGAAATTACCCAGATCTGAAGCTTGATCCTTTTGTCGTTCTTATAGACAGTTTTGACCTTAAAGTCGATGCCCACCGTACTGACAAAGGCAGATGTGAAAGTATCATCAGCATAGCGGAAGAGGAAGGATGTTTTTCCAACGCTGCTGTTCCCAATGATCAACAACTTGAACATGTAATCAAAGTTTTGATCAGAGTTCTCCTTTTGTTTGTTGTCTTGCGTAGCAGCCATCTGTGAGAACACAAAGACACAGTGTAATGAATAGATCAAAGGTTTACAGCCTAACAATATTGTGTAAACTCTTAATATAGAAATGTAATTATAGTATGTCATATGTAGTTACATGATATTATAAACAGAGAGAGAGAGAGAGAGAGAGAGAGGCCTTCTGAATTTCATTAAAGACTCAGTTCTCTCTATGTGTTTTTAAGCAGGCTCCGTATGTCAATCTGTGAAAGTCAGCACCAGGAGCTGTCCATGACTGTGTCTTGAAGCCTAGTGAGTGTCCTACAGCATTTTTTAAATATAACCCATTAAACCCATCTTTAACATTTGTAACTAAAATGTAATGTGTACGTTTAAATGTTAATGTATTTTGCACAAGTTCTGAACTATAAATTAATGTATATATACAGTGGGTACGGAAAGTATTCAGACCCCCTTAAATTTTTCACTCTTTGTTATATTGCAGCCATTTGCTAAAATCATTTAAGTTAATTTTTTTCCCTCATTAATGTACACACAGCACCCCATATTGACAGAAAAACACAGAATTGTTGACATTTTTGCAAATTTATTAAAAAAGATGAGGAAAAAAAATTAACTTAAATGATTTTAGCAAATGGCTGCAATATAACAAAGAGTGAAAAATTTAAGGGGGTCTGAATACTTTCCGTACCCACTGTATATACATACATACACACACACACACACACACACACTCGCACACATAAATAAAAACAATTTTGACTCTTATTTTTGACTCTAAAATTGTGACCTAAAAAATCATAACATCATGTTTTAGAAACTTTATGTGCTCACATTTAGCTGGGAAAATTGCGATTAAATTGTTTAAAGGGATAGTTCACCCAAAAATGAAAATTATGTCATCATTTACTCACCCTCATGTCATTCCAAACCTGTATGAGTTGCTTTCTTATGTTGAACATAAAAGAAGATATTTTGAAGATTGCTGGTAATCAAACAGTTGGTGGTTGCCATTGACTTCCATAGTAGGAAAAAAAAATACTATGGAAGTCAATGGCAACCACCAACTGTTTGATTACCAGCAATCTTCAAAATATCTTCTTTTGTGTTCAACATAAGAAAGCAACTCATACAGGTTTGGAACGACATGAGGGTGAGTAAATGATGACAGAATTAACATTTTTGGGTGAACTCTCCCTTTAAGAGGCGCGTGCGAACGCGGAAGGCGCCTATGATACACCAAAAATGTTGTCTAGGTAGGCAGCTCAGAAGGTTTTGAGACGCAGCCTGTGTGTCGTTCCGGGCTGAGCGTCTGTCTCTTTTCAGTCAAGCCCTGGATATTAAACGCTAATAGTCTTCAAACACCTAATACTTATAATCGATAAAAACTATATTTGAAGTGGAGACATTTGAGCTGTAAATGAGAGCATAACCAGCATGCTTATATTCACAATATCCCTATAATATAAATAACCAAGAATGTTTGAATTAGCAGCCCCTGTTAATAAATTAGCTTTTTCGGCTGATTGCTTTTGTCGTCACTGATGTTGCGTTTCATAAATTTCATAAACCTTTCATGACCGGTCAGTATGCACGCTGTCAAATGACAAATCTCTTGTTTATCACTTATGTTTATACAGTATGACTAAATTAGCCATTTATTTTTCTTTTTGCGTGGCTCCATTACGACCAAACACCATTATATATATATATATATATATAACGCCGTTTCTTACTTACCTTTCCGTATAACTCCATTGTTTTAACTATAAATAAAAAGAATACAATAAACGGAGCTTGATTCTCATTTAATCGTAATAAATTATAGGTGTTTTCCGTTTTGGAGAGGTGGAGTCGGCTGTTGGGATAAATGTTGGATGCAGTGATGCTCGCAATGGACGTCAGCAGACACTCGCACTCTCCACCCATTCATCCCACATCCGCCCAGACAGAGTGTGAGTGCGGTCTGCAGACAGCAGGGGGCGGCCGAGCTGCTCTCTTCACAGATCAAAGACAACTGCATCTCATCATATATCAAAACATTCACTACATTCTACATTTGTGGATTTCATAAAATAATAAACAGATTGTGTGTACAATATATAATAAATAATATGATAAATAGTACAAACATTGATAAATATTACAAATGTGAATGAACAAAAACGACTGAACAAAATGGGGGAAAAGTAAACAAAAACATTACTTATATAGGAAACTTCTGAAGAACATATTGTGAAATTAAAAAATATTAGATTTCATTTTAATAATATAATAATATCCTTTAATAATTTCCGTTATTGTAATTTAATATTGCAAGTGTTTCGCTTGATCCTACTTTCAACAATTGTTTTGTGTGAGTATTTTGTTTTGTAGCTGGTGTGCAACTCTATGTGCTGCCGTCTTGACCAGTTGACCAGAAGAGACTGTGAAGACTGACTGTGCCAAGACTGTGAATATATATACATATACATATATGTATTTCTTTTGTTTATATATGTATACACACACAGTATATATATATATATATATATACACACACACACACACACACACACACACACATATATATATATAGAGAGATAGATAGATAGATAGATAGATAGATATCCTCTCGTGAGCATTTTCCGTATTTCGGCATTACTTGCTGATTTAGAAATCTCCACAAAAAAAAATTAAGTTTACGAATCCTACTATTACAACGCACTTTTTAATATTCATGAGCTGAGCTAACGCTATAGGGGCGGTTACAAAAAAACGTCATCATGTTATTAATATTCCTCTCCAAAGGATGTCAGTATGATGTAATTAATATTAATGAGCTAGGCCTTCGCCATAGTAGAACTAGTGCCCATCCCACTCTCGCATGCGCATGTGTTGTTTACAGGAATGTCACGTATTCCTCGTACTAAAAACACACAGTAAATGCACTGGCATGCAAAAGGTAAACCGATTTTTAGTTGTTTAATTTGTTGTTGGTAATTTGTGCAGGGGTTGGTTGTTTGTCCTGTAAACTTGAAGTAAACGCATTCGCGCTTTTGTGGACAAGGCTTTTAAAGTAAATTGAATCTCTGACATACGCGTTCAGGTGGTAAAACATATTACATACGCCTACATACTCTGTTCATGACTGTGCTATATAATAATCTCTTCTGGTAAACAAACGTTTTAAAGCAGAACTATGTAACTTTTTCTGTGTTCAAAATTTGCGAAATGTATACAATGAGTGAGTACATCATGAATTCATCTTCCAAACCGCGTTTTTTGTCTTATTCCGAATCACTACGGTACACTTATAATAAGTACTTATATTGGGGCTATTGTAGCCTGGTCGGGTCGTCACCGCTGCGGAGTAACACATACCTGCGTGAATCGCCATAGACATAAACTTAGAGAAGTAGCTCCGGTTGGAATGTTCTTCCGCGGATGTGTGCAGTTCTGTTTATTAACCGCTAGAGCGCCAAAAGTGACATAGTGCTGCTTTAAATGTTGTTTTCACTGTGGATTGGTAGCGCTCTCTAGTGGCTGAAGAACTCTACAAAGTACTTTGTAGTTCTTGAGCTATGACCTGCATGCATGTGGAGGGGAAGACATTTCATATAAAATGTGACTTATGACGTGCATGTCAGCATTGATCAGATTTATTTTTCACATGAGTCATGTACATTACACTGTTTGCTTTTTCCCTCTAGTGTTATGGAGGATTCAGTGGAGGTCATCCTTCAGCATAAAAGTTGCAAGCTCTCCGATCATACTCAGGAAAAGCCACTTGTCACAGCAGCATCTGGCGCTTTGCTTGTGGGAGTTTATGGCCTCTGGTCATTATTTGCACTTCCTGGTTTTCGGAAAGTGCCCATATGTCTCAAGGTACTGAAAGTCATATACGATATATTGGCAGCTATTTATAGCTTTGCTCAGCTATTCGTTCAATACCCTGGTGATCCCTTTAAATGGCAATGATCTGCACTTTACCATGTTTAGATTTATAGTCCTACAGAGAGAAAATCAATCAATCAATTAATCACTGATGTAAGTGAAATTAATATTGCCCAGGTGCCTTATTTGCCCTCCAGTAGAACACAGACACAGAATGTAATGAAACTCCTGCATGGGAGAGCAGGGTGTCTGGCAGATCTGGGATCTGGTGATGGGCGACTGGTGAGTCTTTAACACTGACAATGTTAAATGATAAGGAACTGAATATATGACATGTATTTCCAAATACTGTGCTTACTACCAATCATTCTGCATAATACCAATGCATATATTTTAATCCTAAGCCTAATATGGACATCTAACCAGAGGCGGACAAAGTACTCAACTCCATTACTTGAGTGAAAGTACAGATACTGCTGGTCAAATATCACTCCATTACAAGTAAAAGTTGTAAAGACAGATTTTTACTTAAGTAAAAGTACAGAAGTACTTGCTTTTAAAAGTACTTAAGTACCAAAAGTAAATTTCCTTTTTTATGTCAATGCACTGTTTTATTGTTGTACGTAATACTTCACCCAAAAATCACCCACTGACTTTCAAAGCTGCTACAGAGTAACGACTTTCTACTTCGAGGACCTTGATAGAAATGTAGTGGAGTGAAAAGTACAACATTTGTCTTTCAGATGTAGTGAAGTTAAAGTCATAAGTTCCCAGAAAAAATAATACTCAAGTAAAGTACAGATACTCAAAAAGTGTACTTAAGTACAATACTCAAGTATGTACTTAGTTTCTGTCCGGCTCTGCACCTAACAAAAATCCTAATAATGTATATAGTATTTAACATTTTTTAATCATGTAAATCTCTAAGTGATATAACAGATTTACAGATGAAGTTTTGTGCTTCTAAGCACTTTCTGTTTCAGATGCTTCTGATGGCTTTCTGCAGATGACTACTTTCTCACCACAATACATGGTGTGATGCTTAGCAGCTGAGTGGGAGATAATATATGGGAAATGTAAAACAAAAGAAAAATATTGGCAAACAGGCTATTTATAATTTTGCATGACTTCGCTGTTAGATGTTGTTCATTTTTAAGCTCTTGGGGCTTGGCTTTCTAAAATGAAATGACTAATCTGTGGGTTATTTATACAGTCATTTCTCACCAAGATAATGGCCACTGGGCAGCCTACCTGGGGCTGCCTCTTTTGTGTTCAAAAATAGATCTCATTAACTCTCAAATTTGGATGGAAAAATCTTTTTCCTCTGTACACATATATAATAGAAAGAATCATTGGTCTTACAGTTAAAAATATTCTTCTTGGTTACTTTTATACATGGAAAGCAAACAATATGAGCCACAGGCAGTCTGCTTTATGTCCAGTTATAACTGACATAAATATCACAGACCCTGGTTCTCAAATAGGTTTGGCCTGGATGTATTTTGTAGGTATTTACTGCCACTGTAGAGGGTTTCCAGTGCACTGGCTTTGAAATTAATTCTATCCTAACTGGATATGCCAGAGTCAAAGCAAAGTGGAAGGGAATACCATCCAGCACTGCAACTTTTATAAACCAGGACTTTTGGAAGGTAAGGTAAAGGTGTTAAAGGTGAAGTGTGTAATTCCTGTGCCACAGGCGGCACTCATTAGAATTATAAAAATAATGGTTTTCAGACAGATTTTCAGCTTCTCTTCCATTGGCCAGTAAAATAAATAGCTCCGCCCCCAACTAATTCCATTGGTTAGGTAAATGTTGGCATGTAGGGATACTAAAACAAACATTAAAGGGGGCATTAAAGCAATGTGCACAAGCACCAGGTGGGATTTCACACAAACAATTGCCTCAATAATATCTGTTGTTTTTATTCATCGTTCGTCAGTTTATTGTACCTATATCAACACTGCAAATTTCTGTTAATAATATAGTTGATGATCATATCAGTCAGTAACCATGTCAGCTTGGGCGCTTAATGTTATGTGTTTTCTGTTATAGAATTATTTTTAGCAGTAAACTGTGTGTTTTTTAAAAAGTATTTATTTACTTCAGCGTTTATTTGTATTCCTCATTTACCTTTTTATTCATCCTTAAAATATTATGCTAATTGCATTTAATTTGTATTTAATAATTCAATTATAATAATTATTAAACTACACATACAATATTATAATATTTGTTATACAATACATTTATACATACATACTGGTAATATTTGGTCCTTTGCATCAAAACGGTTGAGAAGCACTGCTGTAGGTCAACAGTTTCAGCACAACACCTGTACTAGTTCTACAGCTGTGTGGAAAAACACCTATTGAAAAATTACACATATACCACGTGCATATTTTATTTCTGATTTAATTTCACATGTCCAAGTGTTGATGATTCAGTTTTTATCACTTCCTTCCACAGACCGATTTGTCCAAATATAACAATGTGACTGTTTTCTTGGCACCCGGAGTGGTAAGTATGCACAGATGTCCTTTCTCCATTTAGACTGAGCTGAGTATTAAGATAGTATCTTTAGAAATCAGTGCAACAAATTACATCATCTAGATATATTCTTAATAGTGCTATGATTTACTCTGAAGAATATATTAGGCTAGGCTACTGTGGAGAATTTACGTAATTTTAAACTATATGTTGTACAAGAAGTCATGCTTCTTAATGCAAAACACCAATGCAGAAAATACCTGTCTGTCTTGCCAATAATTACCTTGGTTAATACAATGTGCTTTGTGGTCTACAGATGGAGGTGTTGGGTAGGAAACTGGAGAAGGAGTTACCAGATGAGGCTCGTGTGATTGCCTGTCGCTTCCCATTTCCTGACTGGACTCCCACAGCCACTGAGGGTGAAGGACTAGACCAGACTTGGGCATATGATATGAATGCTATACGGAAGCTTTCAACACAAGCTACCATGAGATGAAAAAGTATCTTCCCTTGTGTCAAAAAGCTTTCTGTTTTGGGTTTTAGCACTGCCTGAAAGGTACCAGTCACTTTTAGAAGACATATGCACGCATGATAAAGCATAGAATAATTACTTATTTTTAATTTCTCCTTTTCTGTTACTGCAGGTAGGTTTGATGACATGTTGTTTGTCTGTGTTGTGAAATTCTAAACTAAACTGTGAAATAAAGAGCCAAAATTACTCTGCTGCCAACAAACTGCTCATGACCTTGGTCTTTTAATATCTCCTAGAATAGCAAAGCCCAAAAAATTATGAAGATAACATGGCTCTCTATTACATGTGGGTCAGGCTTGCATTATACCTCCCACAAATTAAGAAAATATTTTATTTTTTAAATTAATTTCATTTTATTGTAATAAATATATATATATATATATATTATATACAGTATTTTTTTATGTGTGGGTAACAGGGTTGAATGGTTGAGCTTAATGAATGCAGTCAAAACAAAATCTTTATACACATTAAGGAAAAAGAATGAAATTTTTCTTGTTTTCCTGTTATGCTCTCGTTATTACTTGGGTGTCACATTTGACATTTTTAAACGATATTACACTTTTAAGTAAAAGGTTATTGCACACAAAATATGCAGCTAAATATGTTTTGATAAGTAAAATTAAATAATAGTACTTAAAGCTACTTTGATCTTAACGAAAATTAACATCAAAATTATAACATTCTTGTATGATTTTAATTATTACATAGTCGAGAAGCTCAAGACCTGATGTTGGACAGGCCAAAATACCCATTTAAAGGGGGAATACTGATATTTGAAATGTTTTAAGCTATGCTATTTGAATTTTATTTTAGGTAATAGTTCATCTAGCATGTTTAGTAGTTATTATATATATATTTTTAAAACGTATAATAATGCTTTAAAAATGGAACATGCAAGATGTTGTGTGTCACTTTGGCCACATGGTGATGCTCTGACACTCTTCTGTGAATCAGACGGTTTCAAACGTACAAATGTCTTTACCATCGTTCATTTAGCCTATTGAACCACGATAAATTGGCAACATCAGTAAACTGGCAATATCTCGCTTATTTCTCAAATGTTGTAGATATATTAGCCTGCCTTTGACCGACATACAAGATGTGTTCATCACTATGCGAGAGATTGCCCTGTGGATATGGACCATTGCTCAGATAGACCTGATTTTATGCGATAATCGTTGCCTAGTAGGTGTCTATGAAGTGTCTAGGATGTTTAATAATGGATACAGTGAGGTAGTTCACAGATGACAGAGCTAATACGCCAGATCTCACACGCCATATAGGGTCTTCCCGTCTCGTGACGCAGTTCGTCTAGAGCAGAGGCGCGCGGCGCTGCGGTATAAAAGCGAGGAGACACACCGGTCCAGCAGCACTGTGACAGCACACACAGTAACACACAGAGCCATGGAGACACTGAGAAATACCTCTTACCCAACTATAACGACACACAACGAAAAGATGTGTGAGCTCAATAAAATAAGTGAGCAAGGATGGAAAAAGCCAGAGGATAACAGTCGGACCGGAACAGAATATTCCAGAATTATTACAGACCCCAATACTGGGAAATGTTACTGCCGGGGAAAAGTTCTAGGAAAGGTAATGGACTCCATGTTAATGCTGATATTGTTTAAAATATTTTATTTATTAAAATGTATTTTATTATTTGATGTGAAAATTATTATTCTATTAGAAAAAGTATTGCTATTCATTGTGTTTGTGCATGATTGCATTACTTTTGTCTAATGTGTCTATCTGTTTGTCTATGTATGCATTGGTTATGATTACATTGCTTCTTGAAAATCTCTTTATCCTGGTTAACATTATACTTATCTTATACTTTCTCTATGTCATAGGGAGGCTTTGCAAAGTGCTATGAAATGACCGACCTGTCTTCAAGTAAAGTCTATGCAGCCAAAATCATCCCGCATTCACGTGTGTCAAAACCGCACCAGAGAGAGAAGGTAGGATAGACACATGGTGTAGGCTATATAAATTGCACTGCACAAAAGATTGATCAAAACCTCACACTTATGTTCTGTATTCTGTTGTTTCAGATAAACCGAGAGATTGACCTGCACAGAGCTCTCAGCCACAAACACATAGTGCATTTCTACCACCACTTTGAAGACAAAGACAACATCTATATTCTGTTGGAGTACTGCAGTAGAAGAGTAAGTTTAAAAGTCTAAGTGTATTAATGTGTAATATGTAATGCAAATGACTGTGTGCCCCCTGACTGACTCCTGGTAATCTTTTTTAGTCACTGGCCCATATACTGAAGGCACGTAAAGTCCTAACAGAACCTGAAGTGAGGTATTACTTGAAACAGACAGTGTCCGCTTTAAAATACCTTCACGATTTAGAGATCCTGCATCGTGATTTGAAACTAGGTATGTATGCATATACTCACTGTACGTGCATGATGTTTATTAACATTCCATCAGTTTATATGTAGTTAAAAATCTTCCGTTTTATCATTCAAAGGCAACCTGTTTGTGAATGACTCAATGGAGCTGAAAGTGGGAGATTTTGGGCTGGCTGCCAAACTGGAGCCAGTCAGCAACAGACGCAAAACGATCTGCGGTACACCCAACTACCTGTCCCCGGAAGTGCTGAACAAACAGGGCCACGGCTGGGAGTCTGACGTGTGGGCTTTGGGCTGCGTCATGTAAGTTTGTCACACTCAGATTTGAGGGTTTCCTCTATACGCTATATTTATAAATTGCTCTGTGTGAATAGGCAATGATTGCCGATTCATACTCACTCTATCAATGAATGTCTACTTTTCCATTCTAGTTGTGAATGCCATTGTATTCGGTGATTATGCTTCAGCTCTAATGCTTGAATGACATATTAGCAGCATGTGGTTTACAGTTTGTCACCAGTGATGACCTATTTTGGGATCATTTACTCAAACTCATGTCATTTCTAACCTAAATGACCTTCTTTCATCCAATGAACACAAACAAAATTAGTTTTTGAAGAACGTGCTGGTTGCTCTTGTCAAATTAATCAATGTAATGCTGTCTGTCAAGCTCTAAAAAAGCTCCATAAAAGTGGTCTTGCACTATATTTCAAGTTGTGTTTTACATTGTTGTTCACTCAATTGTGAGCTATTAAATAATGAACTTAGTTAATACTTAATACTTAATTACTTTTAAGATAATTTGATGATTCTTTTTTGCATTCTTATTGAAACTTGACAGCAGTCTGCAGACACCAGTCTACATTCATGTTCATTATATTAAAAAGGATAGCCTGAACATTCCTAAAAAAAATGGACAAAGAACATGAGATTGAGTAAACTACTATTTTGTTTTTGGTGGAACTATTCCTTTAAGAGCCAGACACTTATTAATGACACATTTCACATCTTTCTCTTCAGGTACACCATGCTTCTGGGTAAACCTCCATTCGAGACCACTAACCTGAAGGAGACATACCGCTGTATCCGAGAGGCCCGTTACACCATCCCGGCCTCGCTCTCTCTCCCCGCCAAACAGCTCATTTCCGGCATGCTCGCACAGAACCCTGTGGACCGCCCGCACCTGGATGACATCATTCGGCATGAATTTTTCACCCAGGTAAGTTTATTTGTTGCACCGCAGTAGATTCAGTATATCCAGCCAAGCAGTTGGACTTTTCGTCAATGTTTGTGTCATGATTTCGCCGCAGGGCTTCATGCCAGAAACTCTGCCTGTCAGCTGCTGCCATTCTGCCCCAGACTTCCACATTTCCAGTCCAGCCAAGAGCTTCTTCAAAAAGGCAGCTGCTGCTCTCTTCGGTGGCAAGAAGGACAAAGCCAAGTACTATGAAAATATAAGTAAGTTCTCGCTTTAGTGAACTAGTGCACTACTCATTTCAGATGACCCCATGAATAACTGTTTTTCTTCCGACAGATCGCTTAGCCAAAGAAGAGGAAGACATATTCAAGCTCCGTCAAGATTTCAGAAAGACTGCCATCAGTAATCAGATTACTACACACTCATCCGAGGTGAGCATTGTTCCCTTTATAGTAGGCTATAATAAGGAATTCATCGCCAACTCTGAGCTATTAATGAAGGTTAAGTGTTAGGTCATTCATGACACACATATGCTGCGATTTTTCCTCTTTAGGAAGGAGGAAATCCGTCAGCACCTACAAGAAAGCCTGTTACCCAGGCAACTGCCGGAAGGCCACAGACAAGAGATACCATTCACTTGATTGTTAGAGGCAGCTTGGGCAGCAGCAGTGAATGTAAGTGTGTGTTATACGTGTGTGTGTGTGTGTTTCACCTGTTCGATCTGACTCCAGCTCATTAGTTTCACAAGCTGACGCAATGTATCCCGCTGTCTCTCCGTAGGTCTTGAAGACAGCACCACTGGCACTGTGGCAGAGGCTGTTATTAGTGTTCTGAGAGGCTGTCTTGAACACATGCCTAAAGGTGAATAAGACCTATTACACTTTACACTTCACACCCAGGGTTTTCTATACCGAATCCATTCTATAGAGTAAAGAAACTATACGATCTTTGCATTTAACAGTGCCCTTTTTCCCACAGCGGACAGCCTTCCCAGAGGAAATGGTTGTAATAGCTTGAAGTGGGTGACTAAGTGGGTTGACTACTCCAACAAATATGGCTTTGGCTATCAGCTGTCTGACAATACAGTGGGCGTCCTTTTCAACAACGGAACGCACATGAGTCTCCTCTCTGACAAGAAGTAGGTGCTTCAAGTTGACTGTTTGCTAACTCAGTTCCGCTCTTTTTAAAAAATGTATCAAAAGTTTAACCCCAAACAAATGTTTATATGTAATTCCAATTTGATTCTTTTTTGAAGTAGGCAAACGTTACGCAACACATATTCATTAAGCAGTTGCTAATCATGAAATTAGTACCAGTATTCAAATTCTGGCCTATAATTGGTTTTATATTTTACTTTTTATACATTTTTAAATTATGTACTATATTTTATCAGAGTGAATTAAAAATAAATGCTACTAGTGAATTTAGACATTACAACATTATAATGTTCAGTGTGAAAATTTTGACCATTTTTAAAGATTACATATAATAGTAACTTATTAAATTATTAGTGTTTTAAGGACTAATTGTAAATGAGTAAATGACAAATGTAGTCTAAATGAAAAATATGAGAAATTGGTATCCACAACGAAATATCCAATATCATCCGAGATGCACTACCATTCAAAAGTTTGGGGTCAGTAAGATTGTTTTTAAAGAAATTAAACCTTTTAGAAATGCAAATAATCTTTTAATGCACTAAACTGATCAAAAGTGGCAATGAAGACTCATATTTATCTATTCATCAAAGAATCCTGAAAAAAAAAATCAGACTTCAGAAAAAAATTAAGCAACTGTTTTCAAAATGAAAGGTTGTTATAATGGCTGATGAAAATTCAGCTTTGCCATCATAGGAATAAATTACATTTTTAAATATATTACAATATTTCACAATATCATCGTTTTTTTACTGTATTTTTGATCAAATAAATGTAGCCTTGATGAGAATAAGATATGTTTTTAAAAATCTGACTGACATTTGAACTGTAGTGTACATATGTACAATATGCCCAACATTATTCCTTATGATTCCCATCCCTAGTTTTCTAGCGTAGCTTCTAGATGATCTTCAGAAAGAAAGAAAAAATGCACCAATAACCTAGAAATGTCAGTTGAATGACAAATGGCATTACACATGAAATATTATAAAAGAGCAAGCATTAGTCATATACCTCATATATATGTAAGGCTGCAGAAACAAACCGTGAACACTGTGTTGCATTGACTGTGTAGTTGATAAATCGATGTTGTCTTTGTTTTTTATAGGACTGTTCACCAGTATGCTGACCTCAGCCAGAGGTCTGTTTTCTCTGTTATTGAGGTTCCTGAGTATGCTGTGGCCCAGGTCACCATCCTCAAGTACTTTGCCCACTACATGGAGGAGAATTTGATGGATGTGAGTGTGCTCTTAGTTTCAACCCTTATGTTTGTATTCAGTTTTAAAATTGTTACAGGTCTAGAAGTCAAAGACTTAATATTCTGGTCTAGACTTCAGGTTGTACAAGACGTTGTTGTGTTAATATATTGTTTATCCTTGTTTTTCATGCAGGGAGGGGATATGATAAGTGAACAAGATACCCAGAAGACCAGAATATATCTTCTGCAGTGGCTGAAATCAGACAGAGCTTTATTGATGCTTTTCAACGATGGCACATTCCAGGTAAATTCTTTATTCATTACAAAGCAGCTCTTAAACTGATAGTTCACCAAACATTCTGTCATCTCAGAACATGTATCACTTACTGTCATCTCTGAAGTATAAACTGAGATGTTAAGATAGATGTTTATGTTGGCGATTTCCATAAAATGAAAGGGACTTGTGAAAAGAGACAAAAAGCATCATAACATTTAGGTTTTTTGTCATTGTTGGAGCTTGGCAGACTCAATGGTAACCATTCACTGTCATTGTATGGAAAAGACATCTTTTTTTGGTCTATGAAAGACAGAAATTACAGAATTTTCATTTTTGTGAGAACTGTTCCTTTAATGCAGCAGTTGGTAGAACTATTCCTCATGTAAAAAGCTACTGTCTAGTGCTCTCTACGCCCATCAGACCCCTGGGTAGTTATCAGTCAGGTCTGTCTTTGTTCAGATAAAAAGCTGTGTATACTATAGCACTGTGGGAAGAAGAAGGTCACAAACCCTGCTGTAATAACATCCTGCATCCTCTGAGAGTGTTTCACGTCTGTTCTAGAATAACAAAACCTTTTTCTTCATCTTCCAACAGGTGAACTTCTACCATGACCACACCAAGCTCATCCTGTGCACACAGCAGGACGAATATCTGCTGACATACATCAACGAAGAGCGAACCTCCACCACCTTCCAACTGAGCACGCTGCTCAGCGCGGGCTGCACTGCGGACCTGCGGAGACGTCTGGAGTATGCCTTGAACATGCTGCTGCAGAGATGCAACTGAGACTGACAGATGAGGAGAACAGTTGGCCACTGACTCAGCAAGATCTGATGACTTCTTTCGTTGCAAGGGCACAGAGGAGGGCTTGTTGAACAGGATGTCCACTGGATGTGAACCGGATGGAGCTATGGAAATGTTTATACCCAAGACAGACTCTGTACATTTACAAATGCTGAAATTCAGAGACTGGAGTGAAGAGGAATGATGTGATCAAAAACATTATAGAGAGGAAAGAAAATCTGGGCTGGGACCAGGCATCGTTTGACAAGAAACAGACTTCTTGTGTGTATGTGTGGTAAAATGTTGATGGATCGCACATGCATGTCCTAATCTGCAAACATAATTATTGTTTGTTTCTTGTTTTTTTCCTCTGTCCTTACCAAATATTTATTGTGTACATAATTCCTTATTTATTTATTTAATGAATAAAATCCCAAAATTCTAACAACAGAATTTTTTCTTTTTTCTAAATATACTGAATATGTGTGTGTGTGTGTGTGTGTGTGTGTATATATACACACACACACATCAATATATGTGCATTACCATATGTGATTATCATATGTGACCCTGGACCACAAAACCAGTCATAAGGGTATATTTTTGGAAATTGAGATTTATACATCATCTGAAAGCTGAATAAATAAGCTTTTAGGAGAGGAGGGTTGGTACTCAAGTGGGTGTGGTCAAGTTGAGTGGCACATGTAGGCATCCAATACTTGAACAAATACATTATACACCACTAAAATCAGCGTCACATTGACTTCACTTAGTCAGAAAATAAGCATGGGTTCTGACTGCTGGGACTTTTGAGGTAAACCCGTTTTTTTATTATTTATAAAACTAAGTGCAAAATGAAAAATAACTCATGACTCATAAGTAACCATGTCAACATACACGCAGGGTCAAGGTGTACAAAGCAACACCAAGATGTTGTGGAATTTATTTAGCTAACAAAGCAATACTGAATTTGTAAAACTGAAACGATAGCAGTTTGTCTTTAGTAGCGTGTATTGACTCAATTCAGTACACAAAATATGGCACATATAAAGCAGAAATAGTACGAATTGTATGCTATTCCGAATTTAGTTTGAATGACACACAAGCGGTTTACTTTTGCGTGCAACCGCGCGCTCTGTAATAAATAGTTTTTGTGCTTGCTGTCTTGCTGTTAGGAACATACTATTAGGGGAATTGTAAGTGCTTTTGTTCAGAATGCTTACAGTGTGATATTAATTAGTGAATGTAAAAAGACGGGACATAATTCTAATGTAAAATACATCCCTGCAGGTCTTACAATTGAGATGCAGACGACTGTCGACAAGGTAACGTAAATAACTCACTGCTTGTCTTAATTACTTTACTAACTTTAATAATCTCTCTGAAGATGTACACACACACACACACACACATAAAGGAAGTGAATTCAATTAACTGCTGGCTATCAACTTGTATTCTGAATTTTTATGTAGCTAATTGAAAAGTACATGAAGACTATTGTCCATTGTTTCATTGTTTCCATTGTTTTAATTTATTATGTATTCACAATTTTCAATTTGCAGTAGTATTTAATATTGCAGATAGCTTGTTCAGTTGCTTTAAGTAACACAATCAGACCGTGTACAGAGTGACAAAGAGGGCAAGGCCCATCATCAAAAAGCCTATGTAAAGTTACTTAAGCATATGATAAACAACTATGATGTCAACTTTCTAGAATCTGGATAGTCATCAGATGGATAATAGGAGGAGGAAACATTACACTATTATTTGGGAACAAGTCAAAGGAGTGACACATACGTGTAGCATTACATCTCAAATAAACTACTTCCATCTTACAATTAAAAGAAGCTTTTGAGGCAAACTCCCAGGAAACGAATTACGAATATTACTGGCACATCGTATTATGTAAGTGGAATATATTTAGCACCTTTTATCTTGGGATCAAAAACCCCACAATCAAGCAATTGTCTGAAAGACAACCCAAAAGCTCACTATGTTTTGATGCCAGTGTTCCTTGAATTTTTGTAAAACCATTTGACAGGTTATCTTGAAAGAGAATGAATTAGCTATTAAAGCTAAATTTAAATTTAAAACTAAACAAATTATTAAAAATAGGCTAAATCTCAGTGTTTTCTAAGTGTTTGTCCTCACCATACTCCCAGTGGGTGTTTGTACAAAATTAAATACAGTACAAGAATAGTGGAATTATTGTTCACTGCATCTCTCAATAGTAGCACACTGACATAATCAGAATTCTAGAAATCTTTTATGAAGTTATTTAGGAAAGAATTACTTGTCACCATGCTGTTTTAAAAGACATCGTGTTACTCCCTGACCTTTGAAAAAAATTAATCTGGCAGACTTTTAACAAGCCAAATCTTCAGCAAGAATGACTCAAATACTCCTTTAGAAAATTATCTGCCAACTCTGCAGCCAAGCAAACGTCTCCATGGATGTTGATGTGTGCGTGTGTATGCATATGTGTTCCAGTGTTTGTTCTGGCATGTGTTTATGCGTATGTGCATGTGTGCGACGCACCTTCTGAAGTAATGTCACAAAGCTGTGCTGGTTATGCATGTGTTGCGCTGATGTGTGGGCTTCACAGATTCATCGCAGGCTTGAGAATCAGATGAAACGTTTGTTTAGTCCAAGCGCTATATCATTTCCCAAACTGATCCATCCCTCAGATTTCACATTTGACCCTGTAAGGGTGGAATACATCATGAAAGGAAAGCAGAGGGGGAAATAAATCAATAATCAGAAAAGTTCAGGCATTTGAACTTCAACCGAAAAATAAGTTTCATAAGCCCACTCTCTACCACACTGTGAGTTTGCTTAGGGAGAAATACAATGTGGTTGGAAGTTAAAGAAAGAGTTAACGGTGTATGGAGGGTACATTGAAGCGATCTGATGTAGGAAGATGAAACATTTTCAAATGAATTTGGACAAGGCATTGCAATCACTCGAGTAATCAAATCCACAGCCTACTTGACATTTCGATCAAAGGAAAATGCTCTCAGATACCAGGGAAAGAGGTTTGTACCAACAGTGCTGCAAAACTCAAAAAGGGATGTTTCACATTGCTTCCTTGCCTTCAGTCTTGGGAGAAGAATTCCTTTGGGCCCAAAATCACATGTATTCCATGTGGAACCAACCCAATTGGCAACATTGTCTTACTATGAATAACTTTCTTGTTTCTGAAAATGCCAAAGCTTCCCACATACACACGCACAGTGGCTTCCCATTTGCCTTACAAGCCCAATCTAGTTGCTGACGTCAGAAATCATATCTTGAACAGAACAAAGTAACTTGGAGCACCGTTTTTATATCATTCCTTTTTCAACACATTGTCAGAGATGTTCAACGTAAGGCATGTCTGAACAGTTTTTGAAATGGTAAAACATGATGTCATGTCTCACTTTAGCCTATAAACTGATGAATAAGGTCTCATTGTTAAAGCTGAGCCTTGCAAAAAAAAAGTACTGTGGTACAGTAATGGTATCAGATGGTGACGGTCCATATACAATGTCACTGACTGATTAGCAAGTTTGGAGTCGGTAAGATTTTTTAAAAACATTTTTGAAAGATGTCTCTGCTCACCAAGGATACATTCATTTGATAATACTGTAAAAACATTAATATTGTGAGATATTATTACAATTTAAAATAACTGGTAGTTTTAATGTATTTAAAATGTCCTGTGATGGCAAAGCTGAATTTTCAGCAGCCATTATTCCAGTCTTCAGTGTCACATGATCCCTCAGAAATCATTCTGATATGGCGATTTGGTGTTCAATAAACATTTCTTATTAACTGTTGAAAAGAGTTTTATAAATATTTATATAAATATTATAAATACTATAAATACTTGAAAAAAAAAAATATATATATATATATAT
>NW_015649610.1:65965-80228 GCF_001515625.1 Sinocyclocheilus rhinocerous
ATATATAAATATATATAAATAGGAACCTTTGAAACATTAAAGCTAACTGTCTACTGTCAATATTATATATTCTTACTGAATAAAAGTATTAAAAAAAAATCTTACTCCAAACATTTGAACAGTAGTGTACAAAAATAATATGGTATTGCAAATGTATTGTGGGGGGGAAAAGTATAATGATGGTGATGCCATGGTACATTAATGCATACCTACTAAGTGACTACCATATTATTTAGTACCAAGGTACTTTAAAGAATACCATGATGGTACCGTGCTACATGTACAAAAAACTAAGTATTACCATGGCACCATGTCTGAAAACACATGGTATGTTTTTTGCTAGTGAAACTGGCACTAAACAATCTTCCAATTATTTTTCTTCTGTTCTAGTTTTCTCAGCCTTAAAAATACCTGAGATTTCCAAATCCCTGAGGCATGCTGACTTTCTGAACCATATGAGTTCCGAGAAATACCATTTCAAATGTTATCAGTGAACAGAGTTTAATGTGTGTCTGTTTTTGTCAGGGCTTTGGGGAAAAGCGATCCCCCTTAGGCCACAAGTGGTCTGAATGCATCTCGGAGGATTGCCATTTAATTACCAGAGAAGGTTCAGTGGTTGCTTACAGGAGAAAAGCTGCCACAAAATGACTATCACATACCACAAAAATGGGATGGCATCATGCTGCATATGGGCATGTGTGCTGATAACAGAGAAATGCAATTTGTTTGCACGATGCATAGTTTAATCTGAAACACTTTCTTAATGTTTTTGCTTCTGAAATGGGTTGTTCTTTTATGAGTTAGGAATGGTTACACAGGACTGATCTTAGTTCTGAGCAACAAATTTGCTCTTGTTGTCAAACTATGTGTTAGCTTACAGAAGAAAATTCCTAACGACACATGCCAGCTCAGATAAAATTCTCACTGAAATACCGGAAAACATGCCTAATGTGAAGAATTTGTGCTCAGTTGCTCTCTTCTTAGGCCTGGATACACCCAAGACAAACATGCTAGTTGGGAAGTTTCTGTCAACAGTGGCAGAACTAACAATATTGGTGTGTATTTATTCTGTGAAATCCTGGACATGCATCCTAGTGGATATCCCATGTTTGGTCAATCGAAAGAACAATACTGTGGGTGTGTGTGTGTGTGTGTGTGGCAAGGAAGTTGTCATTAGTACATTTAGTTTCACAGCAATTTTGTATGGATTTGTTATCAACATGCATGAAGCAACTGGTATTCAAATTTCCCAATTTTACTGACATTTTGCTTTTGTTTCTCATTAGGTTTCACATTTTGTCCTGAGGGGGAAGTTTCTCATTACTGAAAGGTAGGTTGAGGGCACACTGACAGCTCGAATTTCGAATTCGAATCTCCTGTTGGCGATCTGCAGGGCTGATGCTCTGTAATTGAGCACAGATGATGCTCAGCCCACTCAGTGATTTGTGGACAACACAGTGCCCCTGGCAGGTTTGTGAAGCTTTTGAAGCTGTGACCTTTTGTTGCCCATGAATGACCCCAAATCTGGCCAATATTAATAGAAAACTGGACTTTGAAAAATGAAATGCTTATTATGCATCATTGCTTATAGCACATCGCTTTTACCTTGACGCAAGGGTGTGTGTGTGTGTGTGATTCATGCAGAGCTCTGTCTGTGGGCAGAAATTGATCATGTCTGCTTGAGCTTTAACGGAGGCAGACAGAATCCTGGATCTTCCTCATTAAGGTCTGAGAAGGATGTGTCAGGAACAGACATGTTCAAGCCCCCCCTCAAATGACACACAACCCAAACAGCAGCTGAAACGCTGAAAAATCACCGGGAGCCGTTGTGCCATGTCAGTGTGTCACATCTGGTTTGCGAGCTCAGAGACTGTGGCCAGAGGCTTTATCTTTCAATAAACTGATGTTCTAACAGCCGTGCTTATGAAATACTCTATGGCTGGCACTATGGCATGCCAGCCCAGGTGCTTGGAGACTGTGAAAAAAACAAACATACAGCACCGGGAGCAGGTTCAGCAGCTTTATATACTTCATAAACTTTATGTAAATAGTGAGACACTTGTGTAAGCACATTTATGAAACGTTTATCTTCTCTGCGTTTGGAGGGTTCAAGCAGTGGCTACACTCTTAGCATATATGGTTCGTTTGGCTTCGCTAACAAACCTAAACAAAGCGAATTCTGAATCTAGTTCAGGAAGCCAAAGGATGTTAACTTGAAACGGTGAAGAGCTACACTTCCTCTCACAAAATGGCATTCATAGCGACAATACCCTTCAATTGTGTTTGTATATGAGATTATATTGTATATGCCATTACCTTTGCAACCATAGTTTTCAACAAAATAGTTACTGTTGTTGATATTTCTGTAAAACTTTGGAAACTGCTTTGCATTTGTCAAATTATGTGGCTTGGCAACCACATAACAATGCTCTAAAAAACACTCAGGGGTGCGTTTCCCATACAACAACATAACTCACTGCTTAACCACCATAGTATGATGCATTGTTTCAGAAACTAACCAGCTAGTCACAAATGTTTCCAGAACATGGTCGCACATCCATCATTTGAACCACATTGGTTCAACAATATAGGACGGTCATTAATGACGTCATTCGTGGTTGGTGAAGTAATAACTTCTACTAATTAAGTGATTCAAGTTCTCAAAGATACTGCTGTGATGAACACGGCACATGATGACTACTGTTTTTTGTTCCTTGTCCTTTGGCCTTATTTGATGTTTGATCCATCAGTTTTACTTTACGTCCTACTACAGGCTTCCCTTACGCAATTATGCACATGCACACCCTTCAAAAATGGCACTTCAGCAGTGCTACGCAGCAACATGTTAAAAAAAAAACTCAAAACCTTTACAATCACATACAGTAGAAATGTGCTAGGAACCACTCTGGCCAGCTGGTAAAAGCTGCGCAGATAAACCTCACTTGCCTGATCTCAACTGTGTGGAGCACTATTCACTTCAACATGTAAAAAGCAGTTTGGAAACCTTTGCAACCACATAGCAATGTGCTAAAAAACACTCTGAATCACTCAATTGATAGTGCGCGTTTTGAGATTAGGGAAGTGAGGTTGACCTGTGCAGCTCTTACCAGCTGGCCTCTGTTACATTAGCATCCACCAGTGTTGGGGGTAATGCATTAAAAAGTAACGCAAGTTACATAATCAGATAGCTTTTTCGAAGTAACTAGTAAAGTAACGCATTACTTTTTAAATTTACAATCAAATACAGAGTACATCAACCTTTTTCAAATAAGTAATGCAGGTTAGTTTGTTTTCCCATTTATTCACTGAGAAATTGGGAGTGAGGTGCAGAGGCAGATGCACTTCCTTCAGCCTGAGGCTTATTCATTTCACTTTTGGTGTGAAAGGGCCTTCAGTTGCCAAAAAAAAAAAAAAAAAAAAATTTGTTATTAAAAAATACAAAAAAGCAAGCCCAGCCCAGGTAACAAAGGGCATGTTTACACCTGGTCACTTCATGCGTTTTCTCTGATCAGATCTATCTATCTGATTTGTTAAAACGTTTCTGTTTACACTTAGCCACAAATATAAATCCGATCTCCAGTTCACGTAAACGAAAGCAACAGATAAGCGCTGCATTTTATTCATCAGCTAATTTCAAGATCAAAGACAGCAACAGGAGAGAGCGTGTCATCAGCACTGGAAAGATAAGTTAGTCTCACTACTTTTTAATGAAGAAGTTTCATTTGCAGCAGTTTGCGTGTCGGCTTGCTGAAGAGACGTGCGTCTCTTCGCACGCAATGCGTGTTGTATTAGCGGTGCCATATCTGACTATAACACATCTCACACGTTTATTATTTTAACATTTTTGGAGGAGTAAATTGACATATGTGGTTTCAATAATCAGATGCATTTACTTGTCCAGTTTCATGGAATGCAGCCCAGACCACCTCTTGAAGTGGTTTGAGCAATTGGATTTAAATCCGCCTCGAAAGCATTTTGCAGGGCAAAAACGCATGAAGTGACCAAGTGTAAACAGGTACAAAAAGTAATGCAAAAGTAACGTAATGCATTACTTTGCATAAAAAGTAACTAACACAATTAGTTACTTTATAGAGTAACACATTATTGTAATGCATTGCTTTTAAAAGTAACTTTCCCCAACACTGGCTACCACATGGAATGCAACAAAAACCACCCTGAACGGCAACATATTAAAAACCACTCAGAAAACCTTTACTATTGTGTCACAGTGCCCTAGTAACCACTGAATACCTTAGCAACCACATAGCAACACAGTGGCAACCACTGCCAACTTCTTAGCATTAATTAATTTGCAGGGTACTCATATCTCCTTGTGAAAATAAAAAAGTCTAGGTATGGTTTTACAGGAGACAATAAATGTTGTATTTTTTTTTTTATCCTGAAATGTTTTTCCATGGTACATTTTTGTAACTGGGTTTGAATGAAATGACAAAAAAATAAATGAGTACATTGATGTCAGTGTAGCAATGTGCCAGTCATGTGTGAAAAGAGTAGCTTCCAGCAATCATCCTCTCAGGAACACATTTCCTTTTATGTGTGATTCTAATTAAGCCGTGATTGACTATGTAAATTTCTCCATAATCACAGCTCATTTTCATTCTGCTAAACTACACGTTTCTGTCCTCGTTTCCGTGAGCTCAGAAGCACAATATGCAGCAGAAATGTGTCTCCCACGGCAGACCGTGAGTCAGTGAGCCTCAGCGTGAAGCACAGCAGTGCAGGGCGGCAGGAGAGTTATGGTTTGCAGTGGGTGGATAAGGGTCATACAGAAGTGTGGCAGGGGCAGGAAACAGGTGTCAGAAATGACGCAGAGAGAGAGAGTGAGTGAGAGTACTTCAGACGAGCACACGCTCACTCACACACACACACAAACAGCAATCAACGCTCAACGCAGCAATCTTCAAGCTGTCTAGTATTTACAGATAAGGTAAAGACTAACATTAGTCAATCCCCCTCCCCCACATGCACATAAACATTTTTTTTCATTATTATTTACAAAGCGTGGTCACCGATTATATATGATGTTCCTTGCTTTGTAATGTATTAGTGGTGATTGCCAAGGCAAGCATCACTATTGCTCATACATAGGGTTAGCGATTTGAAAAAAAAATTTTTTGAAACTTGTCCTTTTGTACTGTGGACATGAATTATATCTCAATTCGTACTACTTTTCTAAGCAAACAGATTTGCAATTTTTGGATGTTAAAATGGGCAGCAGAAACTTACACTGATGGAGAATAGTCTTCTTGTGTATATAACAGAATATCGTAGAGATTTGAAGATGGGTAGGCAACCACATAGCAACCTTAGCAATCTCAACCTTAGCAATGACCCAGAAGTCCCTATAGCAACTGTATAGAAATGGGCTTAAAACAGCACAGAACACTTAGCAACCAATTAGCATCATATCATTGGCTGTGACTGGAATGGGCATTCACTCATATTTGTACTCATATCTGGTTACTGTAAAAATCTAGTTAATGTAAGCAGATCTGTGATGACATCATTTTGTTGGTCAACCTGGTCTTTTGCTACTTCTGGTTTCTTCAGGAATTCATATAAAATTTATAATAAAAATTTGTATTATAAGTAAAATACAGTCTGTGGTTAACATTACTTGAATCTACAACAAAAAAACGACTTTTTTTTTTTTTTTTTTTGAACGAAATTTGCTAGCATGTTGCTAACAACCGTCATTTTAAAAACCCATAGGATATTTTTGAAGGAACTTATGGCTCAAAAATTCCATTTACATCTAGGATAACTATAACTACACTGTAAAAAATGCTTTTTCAAAGTTAACAATTAAAGCAAAGATTGTTGGAATACATTTTACAAGAAAATATTGTAGTTTCTCTGCTTCATAATTTCAAATTTAATTTAATGTGCTTCTTTGTTTCTTTAAGAAATTTACTGAGTGCAATTTGTTTCTACACATTATACTACAAATACATTTACATATATGCTAAATTAAACACCCTGCAATTGTACTTGTAGTATACTTAAAGTCTGCTAAATTGGAACAACTCATTTTGTAGTTAATGCACTTTAATTGTGTGGAAGTAGTGCTGAAATCCATCTAAAGATATACTGAAGTATATTTGACTGTGCTAAAGTGGACCTATTGCAAGTATACTTCAGGTACACTTTAAATATATTGAATAATACCTGATATTATTCAAAGCTCATACAATCCTCATCAATAGTGACATTAAAACACATTTTATGTTTAATATTAAGAAATGTGCATTGTGCACAAGTAGTACCCCAAATAAAGTTTAATGATCATTTTTATATCAGTAAGTCTTGAGCGATATATCAGTAAATATGTTAATAGATTTGAACTATACTTAGTATGAAATAAATGTATTTTAAGTATATTACTTTTTTACTAGGGAACTATTTATAATAAAACGTCATCATCCATGAGTGTGGACGCTAATATAGTTATCGTTCTTGGTGTGAACAGGCCTTAATTCTTTTAGTGACTTCATATCTTGTGGTTGTGACTCATGTCTCATAACAGCCTCATACATTCATATCCCACAATGTGACTTTATTTCATTTTTCTCTCTCTCTTCTTTGCTATTCTGAGGTGGAAACAGGCGTCCATAGTCCCTACATGGGCTTCATTAATAGAGGATATTATGGTTATTCTGTGTTATTGAATACATGTGATATTCACAGCAGCAAACAATTCAATTAAGCACACAGGATTTTTCTAGCAGCAATCTGTGGATAAAAGGACTCTTCTTGTTATTGTCTGTTGATTCAGGTATATATGCTTCTCCACTCACGCTGTCATTATCGGTCGACTTCCGATTTTCCTGTTTGTGTGGGCTGGCCAGGATATTTTCCTTCTGTGCGTGTAACAGGAAGAGAGTCGACTGGGGGTGGTGCTTTCTCTCTCCCTCTTCTCGTGACTCATCGGAGCAACCCGCATCCACTCAAAAGCACACTGTGCTGTTCTGCTTTCCTGGGCTTCAATAGGACTCACGATCACGCTCTCTCGCTTTTTCTCTCGCTCTGGCCTTTATCCCTCCCTGTGTTTTTCACAAAGACGTACACATTGTCTAATCGTTCTTTTTTTATGAGACGGATAAGCAAAAAACAGCTCCTCATGCCAGAACATAGTACGTGGAATAATGTGTATAAGAATTATGCAAAGTCGGGCTGCTTTTGAAGTTCACAACATGACGCAACCCCTTTGAGTGCATGGGTTTTTAAACATAAAACTAAATGGTGCAGTTCAGCAGAGGATTCTGGGAAGACAGATAATTGTGTTGCTAGGAGAGCATAGGGAGATTGTGTTTGTGCATACTGGTTCAGCAAGAATAAACACATTCAAATTATTGCTCTGCCATTGTGTGTCTGTGTGTTGTCAGAACCAGCAGTCCCGCTGGACTTGGCATTGTTTGGACTCAGCCTCAGGTAGAGCTGTCGGCCCAGCAGCCAGACGAAAGCAGGGAAGCATTTTCATCATAATGAAGCCAGCTGTTTCTTGATTCATGTCTCACCCAGAATCCCAAAGAGCCTGTTAATTATTCAGACGTGAATGAAACTACCTGGCCCAAACATTATGGAGCTAGAAAAGAACAAAGAGATTGGAATTTTGTAAATATGAATTTTAGACATTTGTCATTTATCAAAATACATTTTGTGTGTGTGTTTTATTATTTATTAATTATTTCTTAGTTTTGAATTTTGTGAATTTAAATAGAATCAAATTGAATTGTTTTTAATGTAGATTTTATAGACATGAAATGTTATATATATATATATATATATACATACACACACACACTGTATGTATGTATATACATTTATACATATATATATATATATATACAGAGTTCTGGAATGAAACTCTAGATGGCGCAGTCCGATAGGTCTAGCTCAATTTAATATAACAAAAATATATATTTTTGTGAAATATATCAAAATTACAGCTTAAAGTGTTGAAGATGAATTCACACTGTAAGCTCTAAAAATCAAATTTTCATTTTTCTATCTCCATAAAACCGGATGCACAGCTCTGGTCCACGCAGAAAAGCGAGATGAGGAGGAGGAATGAGAGAAGAGGAGATTTACGTAGAGGTCTGAGGATCAGACGGTGACTGAACGAGCAGAATACTAATGCGATCGCGTGAGGAGAGCAGATCTCTCTGAGCATTTTTTTTTTTTACACAGATGTTATTTTTTTGGTTCGTCATCCTCGCTAATACTGATTCAGTGTCCTCTTCCTGCAGTCATCCACCACATCACAATGACGGCAGGCTCCACGGCAACCAGCAATTTTAAGCGACTGAGAAAGTCACAGAGGGAACATAGAAACATAATTAGAATACATTTTCAGCCACTTCTGTCTTACTCTAGTGTCAGAAAATAGGTTGTATTGATGTAACGCTCGCGGGTGTTATGCTGTTAGTACTTGAAAGACATAAAAGGAAGTAAACTGTCATACAGGAAGTAGAGAGAATGAGGACTGGACTGTTTGTTCCTTAGACATTTGATTCTGTAACTGTTACCGAAATCTCTCCACTCCATTTGTTGGTCTGCCACACTGAGGCTTAGAACTGAAAGAGAGGGCTAGGGTATTTGCATTTTCTGAAGGAAATACCAGTTGTTCAAGACAGCAACAGAATAGCATGAAAGTTTAATAGAAGTTTAGGTTTTAGGCTGTGGTTCTGCGTAAATGAGTTTGCATCAGAGCGTCGTCATGACACTCAGTGCACGTCTTTGCTGTCTACTGCACGTAAGAATCAAAACATGATCACAGTGCAGAGTAAAGGCAGCTATAAATGGTTGAAAATGCGCAAGACGAGACCAATCACAGCTCGGTATGCAAATCGATGTAAATTATGACGCTTTCATGCTGACCCCAGTCCATTTGTCTTCAGAATTCGTGTTTGGTTGATGTGAAAGTGTTTTATACTACATCAGGTCTGCTTGAAATGTTGGTATAGGTCGCAGTTTGAATGCAATCTGAAAGTGATCCGCAGTTGTTGACATTCAGTATCATTTCCATGCTGCAAGTAATGCTAAATTGTAGTACAATACATTTCTCATTGCAGCTTGTCTTCAAAATGTAAGCAAAGTTTACATGGCACATTTAATACATAAAAAAATGACTTGCCTACAGACAAGATTATTTTTTAAACATTTGTCTAGATCCATGTGAAACAAAGGTTTTTTTAATATATTATGCCATAATAATTTTATTTTCATGTATTGTGTACAGCATTGTGAAGTATATAGCACCATATTCTGTTAATACATTATTCCTCTAGCCCATTTCTGCAGTACATCATTAGCAGAAAAAAAAATTGCTTAATTTGCTAATTTTGCTTATTTGCAAATCTGAAGTGACAAAAAACAGAGATAAAACAGTATGGAATCTTCTCATGCTGAGATGTTACCAAGATACAACGGTGAACAGCTGCCACTAGTGATAGTGATGAGGTTCAGAGACAAAAGTACAATGTGAAAAGATGAAGGCAGGGAGGGTGAAGGAATTTTTAAAAATGTTACCTACACTATAAAAAATGATGGGTTAAAAATAACCCAGCGCTAGATGAAATTTGGACAAATTTAGCGACTGGGTTGTTTTGACCCAGTGGTTGGGTTAAATGTGCTATATATTTTTTTTGCTTAAAATGAATGCAAAATAGGTTGGAAATTAACATTTATTAATATGTTCAATAGATTAACATTTATTAATAAGTTGAATAAATAATAATCAAATAAAAAAAAAACATTAATAAATGTTCACCTGCTGATGCCTATAGTAATTATGTCAGATTTTTAATTGACCTATTTTGGGTTCATTTTAAGCCAGCCATATAGTAATTTTTAAACAATAGTTGAGTTAAGTAAAACTAGCCAAAATGTTGGTTTAAACATTTAACCCAACTGCTGGGTCAAAACAACCCATATTACACCCAGCGCTGGGTTGCTTTTAACCCAGCATTTTTTTTAGAGTGTATACACTCTAAAAAATGCTGGGTTAAATACAACCCAGCGCTGGGTGAAATATGGACAAACCCAGCAATTGGGTTGTTTTGACCCAGCGGTTGGGTTACTACCCAGAAGGCTGGGTTAAACATTTAACCCATCCGCTGGGTCAAAACAACCCAGTTGCTGGGTTTGTCCATATTTCACCCAGCACTGTGTTTACATTAAATTTACATTTAGTCATTTAGCAGACGCTTTTATCCAAAGCGACTTACAAATGAGGACAATGGAAGCAATCAAAATCAACAAAAGAACGATGATATACAAGTGCTATAAAAAGTCTCAGTTAGCTTAACGCAGTACACGTAGCAAGGTTTTTTTTTTAAATAATATAATAAATAAAAAGAAAATAGATAGAATAGAAAGAGAATAGAGCAAGCTAGTGTTAGAGGTCTTTTTTGCTTTTGTTAATTGTATAATAAATGAAAAGAAAACAGATAGAATACAAAAAGATTAGAAAGCAAGTTTTAGTTGTTTTTTTTTAAAGAAAACAAGCAGCAAATGAATAGAGTGCAAGTCTAAAAGGGACAAGTGTTTTTTTTAATTTTTTTTAGAATAGAATTAGAATAGAGAGTGCTAGAGTTAGAGAGAGAAAGAGAGAGACTGTACTGATCAGCCACTCTAAGATGAGCTCCTGAAAATTCATAAAAGATTAAACCAAAAAGTGAGACAGAGAGTGAGATAACGACAACAAACAAGTACAAACAACAGAGGAACAACTTGGATTCATGGAAAGACTGATTTTTCTTCTTGAAAAACATTTTTAAAACAAGAAAGAAGATTGGAACTGTGGATTAGCATCTGACTGCTGGATCACCACTCTATCAGCTAACTGCAGAGTTCCCTCTAAAACTCTAAAGGATTTTTTTTAAAGGAACTCCAACTGAAAAACTTCAGCTCTATCTGGCACAAAACTTTAACAAAAATTTTATATATTTTTTTTACTTCTAGTAAAATCTATCATTATTACAAGCTAAAGGCTAAAGCTAGCTGCAGTTTGGCTCAGTGCCCAGTCTGATCACCATGGCAACCCTGGCGCAAACAGTGTGGAGGGAGGTGTCTTATCCAGAGAAGTGCAAAAGTGTACAGGCCAGAAAAAAACACAAAGAGAAAACTCTGTATGCTGACTACATTCAACTCAATGGGAAGAGAATTAAGAACAAACTCATCTTCTACACCACTCTAATTACTACATGGAAATTGGCCATCTGTGAGGAATACAAGCACATTTTTAAAGAAGGAATTGGTCGAGGTGGAAGATTAACTATATGTAAAGATTAAATGCTGGATACAGACAACCCCATTCTCACCATAACCTACTATACTAAAGGCACCTTCCTTCTGCAAGGCAATGAAGCAAGCCTGAACTCATTTGAGGAGATTTTTCCCCTGCTGAAGGCCAGAGTCGAGGAAGAGAGAAACGAGCCTCAAGAAGACTGCACAGACTCTGAGGAGGAAGGCCCAGTGAAACATTCACCTTCACCACCTGATCGTCGACTGAGTGACAGTTTAGCTTTGCTGGAACTGGACTTCACTGAATTCAGAGAATGCACTCAAGCCAAACTCTCAGACACACACAACACAAATCTTTACATCCAAGAGCTCAAAAACGAACTTCAGCTGCTGAAGAAAAACACTAACTCCTCCATCACTGAACTCACAAGAGTTCTCAGAGAACTGCAAGAAGAAAACCGAACTCTCCGTGTACAGATAGGTAAGCTAGAAGAGGACAAAGAGAGAAAAGAAGAGAGCTTCCCCAGACAGCTGCAAGAAATGAGAGAGCAGTTACAAAAGACAACACACTTTGCTACAGTACAGCTCCTACTACAGACAAATCAGAACACGCATATACAGAAAACAAGCCTGCCACAAACACACAGACACCCACAGAAACACAAACCTCACCTGCCCACCATCCTGAACCTGATCCAGATGTTCTCCTCCTCATGAACTCTAATGGAAAGTTCTTGGACCCACAGAGACCTTTCCCACATCAAAAATCGTCACTGCAAAATGATGCAGGACAACAGGTCATGCCCACCAGATCATCAAAGACTTCACAGGACATCCCTCACGTGTTATTATACACACTGGGACTAATGACCTTCACTCACTGCGCAACAATACTGCTGATGCTGTCAGAAAAATAGCAGAAATCGCCAGCAAAAAGTTCCCAGAGTCTCGAATCATAATTTCCACACTTCTCCCACGATGCGACACATCATCTACAGCATTAATGCTGAAATTTTCCATGGATGTTTTTCGCTCCCTAATGTACACCTGGCCCAACACCACCACATCGGCCTCCAACACCTGTATGATGGACTTCACCT
The DNA here is from genome assembly GCF_001515625.1 of Sinocyclocheilus rhinocerous. Taxonomy (NCBI): domain Eukaryota; kingdom Metazoa; phylum Chordata; class Actinopteri; order Cypriniformes; family Cyprinidae; genus Sinocyclocheilus; species Sinocyclocheilus rhinocerous. The sequence goes on from NW_015649610.1 coordinate 78,334, forward strand.
CCATAAAGATGCAGTACGTGTTTTTGCAAAAACCCTAAAGGATGCAGCCGCTGCAGACCATCATCACCAAGGCACCTGTTACCGACTCCAGAACCCTACCAGCCCATTCACCCCTACATGCCCAGACACACCCCTCCGACCCCGTTGAGGAAAGACATCGACTGGACAAGGATCCCACATCATCCACCACACCCACCTATAGCTCCCCACAGTGCTGTAAACCTACAGTCACCAACTTCACAACCACCTGCTGACAATCAATCCCCCATAAGAAAGAAGAAACCAAAAGCCACCCCACACCAAGAGAAGCCCCCACAGCTGAGAGCACAGAGCTATGCTGAAGCTGCAGCCCGGCCCCCTGCTGCACCCAGCACCTCCACACCTGCCAGCGAACTGAGTCGGATCAGAGAGATGCTGCAGACACTGTGCAACCAGCTCCTGAACAGATAAGGACAATATGCACAAACACAGTGAAATGATCTAATCTGAAACATAAAGAACCATACAACACCAACATAAGAACTGAATACTGTTCAAAACTAAAACAATACAAAGACACAATTAGAGCAAAAAAGCAGCACCATCTGACCAAAAGTTTACAAGAAATAGAACATTCAATAAACCATAATCAGTTCTGGGATATGTGGAATAATCTGAGCACAACAAAACCACAAGACCTACCAATACAAGATGGAGAAATTTGGACAAAACATTTTGAAAACGTATATAAAGAAACCCCACCAAAACAACTCGATGACAGTTATAATATGATCAAACAAAATCTACAAACTTATGAAGACACAATTAAAAATAATCAAAATCCACTTGACTTTCCAATTACATATAAAGAATTGACAAAAAAACTCAAAAGCCAAAAATTTAAGAATTCTTGTGGTCCTGACAGCATTCTAGGTGAAATGCTGAAACACAGCACACCTGAGCTTCAGACAGCTGTGCTCAAATTATTCAACACTGTACTTAGTTCAGGCTGCTTTCCTGACATCTGGAGCCAAGGACTCATTACCCCTATTCATAAGAGTGGAGACAAATTGGACCCTAATAATTTCAGAGGCATTTGTGTGAGCAGTAATCTGGGGAAGTTATTTAGCAGTATTTTAAACCATAGAATGGTAAACTTCCTTAACGAGCACAATGTCCTGAGCCCTAGTCAGATTGGCTTCCTTCCAAATCACAGAACTACTGACCACATTTACACCCTACACACCCTAATCAATAAACACATAAAACAGACCAAAAATGGAAAAATATTTGCATGTTTTGTCGATTTCAAAAATGCATTTGATTCTATTTGGCATGACGGATTATATTATAAGCTTTTACAAAGTGGTGTAGGGGGTAAAGTTTTTGACATTATAAAATCAATGTATTCAAACAACAAATGTGCAATCCGAATTGGCAACAAACATACAGAATTCTTCACCCAGAAAAGAGGAGTGCAGCAGGGCTGTAGCCTGAGTCCAACACTGTTTAACATTTACATTAATGAATTAGCGGTGCAGTTGGAACAGTCTACAGCAAGCAGAGACGGATCCTGACCAAGTACAGGCTCAGTGAGCCCAGTCTAGCCATCGAGACCAGCAGACACAGAAAGAGCTGGTAGAGAGCAAAGAGTGTGTGCTCACTGTGAGACAGGAGAGATCGAGACAGAGACGCACTTCCTCCTTCACTGTCATAAATACAGATCCATAAGAAACCTCTACTTCAACAAATTCACCAACTTAATAAAGAACTTTACAGCCATTAGTGAAACAGAACAAATAAAGATAGTATTAGGAGAGGGACAGACAGCAGCACTTGCTGCGAGATACGTGTGGATGTGCCACAGCCTGAGAGACAGCAGGTGAATGTGTGTGTGTGTGTGTGAGAGAGAGAGA
>NW_015649610.1:81405-81579 GCF_001515625.1 Sinocyclocheilus rhinocerous
GTGTGTGTGTGTGTGTGAGAGAGAGAGAGAGACAGCAGCTGAATGTGTATTGTGTCTGACCTCAGTGTGTTACCCTACTGCCCACCACAGTGATCCTTAGTATGTATGTGTGTTTCTATGTAAGTTAAAGACAGCGGTATCACTATGTGTGTGTGTGTGGGGGGTGGGGGGGGG
>NW_015649610.1:81696-92448 GCF_001515625.1 Sinocyclocheilus rhinocerous
ATCAAATGTTCAGACGTTATAATTTGTTACAGTTTAATATTTCTAAGATGTTATAATATTCAATTCTATTACTGTGATGTTCATTGAATTATTATTATTGTTATTATATCATTATTTTTATCTTTTTGTACATGTATACTAAGCTTTGGCAATACTGTATAATTTACAGTCATGCCAATAAAGCAATTTTTGAATTGAATTGAATTGAGTTAGAGAGCCAAATAAAAATGGAAGAGATGTGTTTTTAGCCGATACTTGAAAATGGCTAAGGACTCAGCTGCTCGGATTGAGTTGGGCAGGCCATTTCACCAGGAGGGAACATTTAATTTAAAAGTCCGTAAAAGTGATTTTGTGCTTCTTTGGGATGTATTTAACCCAGCATTTTTTAGAGTGTAGAAATTGATTTATATATTTCATAAACAATTTGTGGACCAAAGTGTAAAAGCACTTAATTTCCCAGAACGCATTTCTTATGTTTATTTTCAATGAATTAAATGTGGTGACTATACATCCTCTTTATCCTGGACGTGTCTTGGCTGGGATTTCTATTGCCTAAAATGTCCAGGTTTTGGCTTTGTTTTCATATTAACATGCTCTCTACATTCCTCATATATGTATGCGTATTTGCATTTTTTGACTGTTCTCTGTAGATCCCACCTTCTCGCATTCCACGATTGGTCAATTCTGTACAATGCATGCATGATATTGGTCAAAGTGCTTTTCAGTCATTACTTTTAACGAGTGTGAAAACAGTAGGGAAACAAAGCCAGAAAGACATTTTAGGCAATCGAATTGAAACTCTTGAAATGAATTGAGCTGGACTCCTGCAACTTTTCTGTTACAGGAAAGACAGAAAGTCAAACAGATTTGTAACGACATTCTTTCTCTTCCTTTCCTGAGTGAACTGTATCATCATACCTTTAAATAGTAACATATCAAATTAGTTTCATATCAATTTTTCTTGGTCAAAATAAGAACCAAATGTAGGCCTACTTTCAGAACAAAACTACTACTAATGATACTTCAGACAAACAGATCTACAATAAAAGAGTCTCCAAGAGTTACTCCAAATTGAATAAATTTTTCCTGCACTCATAGCAATTATATACTTTGTCTTTTTCTTTGCCTTTACCCTCATTAAATTAATAATCAAACTTGAAAGGAAAGGGTGAAGGGCTGATCTTGCAGTCCCTTCCAATCGTCTCTCCCTTCCTTCCACCCTTACGTAAGGACACAATGTCTGTAACCTGGCTGCAATCTGTTAAATAAGAGGCAGGAAGAATCATGTTAAATATGGAGAGGTTTGTTTGCGTGTCTGTCATTTTGAGATGAAGAAGACATTAGGGCCTCTGCACTTCAACTCTCCAAGTATGTTCCATATTAATGAGGACTCCTTTGAACAGCACAGATTAGGCTTTAATTATTCACATGTAATCCATTATGTGGATAAGCAGCAAAGCTATTGGGAAATATTTACATATCAAGGAACAGGTGAGGAAAGTGAAGATTACAGAAGTGTTTATGTGGTACAAGACTAATGAACAACATAGGAATGTGACTTTCTTTCAGATTTAATGCTCATTCTCAAAATTACATGTAAGGGATATATATATATATATATATATATATATATATATATATATATATATATATAATATATACACATACACACACACACACACACACACACACATGTGAAATCTTTCTCTTTAGAGCTGTGAGCCAGCAGGGCCCGGGTGTATTAAAACCATAAGTGGGCAGTGGGATGTATCATGAGGACCATCTCTGTCCACACAACCCTGGGGATCCCACTGTCTCTTAGTGGCAATTTACAGTGTTTTACTTAGCAAATGTTGTTTATGACCCTTTCAGAGCACATACATCGAGACTTTTATGTCAAATATAGCCAGTAGGCTGAAAAATATCAAGATTAGTTAAATGGCTCAAGTATTGTTGAGAATCAAAGCTGAATTTTCAGCATCATTAATCCAGTCTTCATTGTCGCATTCACATACACACACACACACACACACACACATTTGAACTACATTACTATTTGCGTAATAATCTGATGTGACCCATTTGCTCTTTCGGCTTCTTTAATTATAGGATCAGCTTGGACTTTTCATCCAGATCCATTAATCACTGGCCTGCAATAAAATTACTCCTTTATATTGTGTTCTTGCAAAGAATGCTTCACATGAATACAAATGTGATGTTTTCACAAGAAGGAGAAAAAAACAAAGCTGAGCCCAGAGATACAAGACCAAGAGTATCTGTATCCTTAATGTTCCTCAGAACCAGCCAGCTGAACTGTGTCTCAAGTACTTGTACCAGCAACGAGTCCAGGGAACAGAATGTTCTGAGGTTTGTAATCGATGTTAAGGCAGCATGACTTGATGCTTTAGTTTCTGGTTAACATTATTGTCTTTGTAGGACCGTGATGGCACACTTTGTTTTTTAATTGGCCATGCATTTTTCAGAGTGTATGAGGACAGCTGATGCTGATCAGCTGATGCTGGTGATTTGTTCCTAGTTTGTCTTTTATACATACAAAGCCTTGCAGAAATATTACATAAGAGCCTGTTTTATGTTTCTTTTTGTCTTGTTGACAGATGACAGACAGATTTTTTCAACAATGACATTGTCTTCCTCCCTTATGCATTACTGCAGCTGGTTCCTGTTTTTTCCTACTGTTATTTAAACAGCTTTAAGTTCAAGTTCACATTAATTTTATTCATAGTTTTTTTTTTAGTCATGTGACTGGCGCAGAGTGCTGGAGGGCAAAACATCCGCTGTAGAACTACAGCACAGGCCTGGCAATTTTCCATCTGAATATTTAGATCACCTCTATAACAAGAAGAAAAAAGATATGTGAAATATACGTTGTATACATTACCCGCCACCATTTTTAAATCACTAAAAATAGTGGTACATTCTAAAATGCTCAACGTGGCTTAATGTAGGATAGTAAGAGAGTGATATTAAAAGATCAAATTCAGTACACCTTGTTGATGATGCAAACCCAGAATATGAATGCAATGCTTTAAAAATGCATGTTAAGCATTTCCTTCATTAATGGTTTTCTATGGGAAAACGCTTAGCGTGAAAATTTTTCATGTTGCGTTCATATTCTGGGGTCATGTTGCTGTACATAGTATGTTTTATTAATAAGCTGTATACTAAATTTGTTCCTATAACATCACAATGCATTAAGCCAAATAAAGTGTTTTCTTTGTAATGGTTTTCTATGGGAAAATTTAGCATGTTGCATTCACATTCTAGGCACAAATCGCATTTTGCAACTGAATTACAAAAACAATTTTTGACATTTTCAGCATGATTTTTTGTACCACCATGATGTATTTTACATGCACTATGGTAATACGGCATTCATTGAATTACTTTTGAGTACTGCAAGTAAATAGCATGGTATATGAATATGGTAATCATTCTGCATCATGGTATATACAGTGGGTACGGAAAGTATTCAGACCCCCTTAAATTTTTCACTCTTTGTTATATTGCAGCCATTTGCTAAAATCATTTAAGTTAATTTTTTTTCCTCATTAATGTACACACAGCACCCCATATTGACAGAAAAACACAGAATTGTTGACATCTTTGCAGATTTATTAAAAAAGAAAAACTGAAAAATGCTCAGTATTTAGTAGAAGCACCCATTTGATCTAATACAGCCATGAGTCTTTGGGAAAGATGCAACAAGTTTTTCACACATGGATTTGGGGATCCTCTGCCATTCCTCCTTGCAGATCCTCTCCAGTTCTATCAGGTTGGATGGTAAACGTTGGTGGACAGCCATTTTTAGGTCTCTCCAGAGATGCTCAATTGGGTTTAAGTCAGGGCTCTGGCTGGGCCATATTTAAGGGGTCTGAATACTTTCCGTACCCACTGTATATGGTACTTTCTGTCACCATCACTATCAAAGTACCACCACAATACTTTTTTGTTAGATTAACCTTAACTATAACTTGCTTGGTTGGTGTTTACCATAGTGCACAGGCCAAGACAGACAGAGCGAGAAAAGTTTAGCTCAGTGCCGCTGACTCAGAACTGAATTGCACATGGATCTTTGTGTGTGAGAGAGAAGTGCCAGTGTGAGAAGGAGGTGCCAATGAGGAAGTCGTGTGAACTACACATCGTCATGCATCATTTAGCACTCTTAACTTGAAGATTAATGTAGTGGAAACTTGAGAGTTTTATAGTTTTCATATCTTGTTGAAATCTCAATTTTCTGATCTACAAATCTTTGTATCTCAGACCATAAGTCTAAAAAAGATTCTTTATTAATATTCTTTACAAAGTGCATAATGTAAACTTTTCAGTTGAAAGATTGGGGTAAATTTGATTTATTTTGTCTTCTGGGAATTGTGTATACAGTTGTGCTCATAAGTTTCCATACCCCTTGCAGAATGTGCAAAATGTTAATAATTGAAACAAAATAAGAAGGATCATGAAAATTGCATGTTATTTTTTATTTAGCATTGTCCTGAATAAGCTATTTCACATTACAGATGTTTACATATACTCCACAAGACAATAATAACTGAATTTATAAAAATGACCCCATTCAAAAGTTTACATACCCTTTAATCTTAAAGGGGTCATATGATGTTGCTTTAAAAGAACAGTATTTGGTGTATTTGGTGTAATGAAATGTGTTTATGCGGTTAAGGTTCAAAAAACACATTATTTTCCACATACTGTACATTATTGTTTCTCCTCTATGCCCCGCCTTTCTGAAACGTGTCGATTTTTACAAAGCTCATCGGTCTGAAAAGCGAGATGTGCTCTGATTGGCCAGCTATCCAGTGCGTTGTGATTGGCCGAATACCTCAAGCATGAGACGGACATAAGGGTCAATTTTTCGAAATTAAGATTTATACATCATCTGGAAGCTGAATAAATAGGCTTTCCATTTATGTATTATTTGTTAGGATATGACAATATTTGGCCGAGATACAACTATCTATATATTGAGGAAATTTCTCCTTTAAAGTTGTCCAAATTAAGTTCTTAGCAATGCAAAAATTAAGTTTTAATATATTTACAGTAGGAAATTTACAAAATATCTTCATGGAACATGATCTTTACTTAATATCCTAATGATTTTTGGCAACACAATGCATTAAGAGCCGGGGGATTTTTGAACAGGATGGTCATGTGTAAATTCTTCTCATTTGTGACCCTAGACCACAAAACCAGTCATAAGGGTCAATTTTTCGAAATTAAGATTTATACCCCTTTTGTAATAGTTATGTACGAGTCAAAATCATATAGTCAGTGTTGGAAAGGGTTCAAATATGCAGAAGATGCTGGAAAACCAAAGAATGTGCAGGAGCTGGAGGTTTTTCTGAAAAACAGCAGGCAGTTGAACTGCTCAGGACAAACAATGGACTCATGAACAACTATCACAAAATATAAAAACAGTCGTGGATCATCCAGGAAATGACACATAGTATTGAGATGGGTCTGTAAACTTTTGAATGGGGTCATTTTTTAAATTCAGTGGAGTATATGTAAACATCAGTAATGTGAAATAGCTTATTCAGGACAGTACTAAATAAAAAAATAACATGCAATTTTCATGATCCCTCTTATTTTGTTTCAATTATTAACATTTTGCACATTCTGCAAGGGGTGTGTAAACTTATGAGCACAACTGTATATCTTATATAGCTTCTGAAGGGCAGTACTAAATGGAAAAAAAACAAGAAACATTTACATCATCATCATCCTGTTCAAAAGTTTACACCCCTTCCTTTTAGTGCACTGTGTTGCCTTCATCAGTGAATGTTTTTTTACCTTTTGTAATAGTTTTTTATTTTTGGAAAGCGTACAAATATGCAAAAAATGCTAGAAAATCAAAGAATGTACAGGGCCTGGAGGAAATTTCTGAAGAATAGGATCAGTTTAACTGCTCAGAACAAACAATAGACTTGAAAAACAAGAAACAGTCGTTGATCATCCAGGTAACAACACAGAATTAAGATTCCATTTACACATTTGAACTGGTTGATCTTTGTAAATTCAGTTACGCTGTTTTGTGGACTTGTCTTATGCAAGGGGTATGTAAACTTGTGAGCAGAACTGTGTGTGTACAGTATATATATGCACAAATAATTTTTTTATATTTAAAAGCTGTGTGTATTGAACTGGCATAAACCCATGATAAACCTGTGATAAACGCTATATATGACCTGCTGTGATCTGGTGTCATTGTTTTTTTCCCACCGAAGGTCTCTAACCCAGATAACCGTGTTGTAATTGCAGGCAAAGGGAGTTCCCAAACTCTGGATCCTGTTTTCCCCCTTTTCAATTTCACATCATTGTTTGCTGAAGCAGCCGGTCATGCTGGATGGTCAGGAGGTCTCACCACGGCCTGCCCTTCTTTTCCCAGCACACAGAACATTGCCTCGAAGGAGTGACCTCACCTTTTGTTCGACCTCACATTGAAACGCATTGAACGCTTGAGACAATGGTGACGTCCTAGTTTGCCTTACTTTGCACAACAGCCGAATGAAAGCTGCAGGAATTTGGGTTTTAATGTTTTCAACGGGTAATATAAAAATCAGACATGCACAGTAATGTAGAAGTCTACAAAATACAATGTTCTGCACTCAATATACTTATAGCATTATAAAATGCACAAATGGGATTTAACAAGATCTACTTTACATTCCTGCTGCACAACACATCAAACTTAAATTTTTGGTATTTCAGCTGAAACGGAAGCGGACAGAACAGAAAGAGTTTACCAGATACCTCTGTCAAATAGAAAATGAATGGAATCGCAATGATCTGAAGCATGAAAAACACACATGCTAGTTTCTGTCCGCATAGCTGGTACTTATAAATCAGCTGTATCACTGCATTGTTTGAGGTTACAGTAAACTCATCTGATGGATTGCAAACTACTCTTAATCAAGTTAAGTTACATTCCATGTACTGGCTTGTCAGAAGAGTTATTGTAATTCACGGCTGTGCCTGGAAGAACATACCTTTGATGCCATAGATTGTGGCATTTCATTTCCCATTATGGGCATCAGCTTAACTGCAGAACTGCTGATCAAAGGAAAGAGAAACTTTGTGTGCTCTTTGCTGTGATCTTCAGTCAATTAATTGGAAAACTTCAGCGGTTATTAAACTTTCGTCATAAACATCTCAGCTAGACATGTTTTCTTCTCATTTCAACACAAGCCAGTAAATATATGCAAGACAACAAGCTTGCATGATGAGATGACATCAGCCCATTAACGGCTTCCCCGTTTGCGCTCGGAAAGTGATGATGACTAACCAGTGTGCGCACAGTTTCATTTCAGTCACACGTTCCTGCATGGTGCTTTCTCAGGACATTCCCACATAAGTGAGGTCACACCAGGAACACAGATGGCTGATCTTTAGAAATGTTTTTGAACTTAAGAAGCAAGTTATAATTCAAAAATGAATCTGTCTATCTATCTATCTATCTATCTGTCTGTCTGTCTGTCTGTCTGTCTATCATTCTTTATTTCAATCTTTCTATTGTTCTGTTTGTCGTTCCTTCTATGCATCCATCCATCCATCCATCCATCTGTCATTCTATTTGTGTTGATTTTTTTCTGTCTGTCTATCCATCCATCACTGCAAAAAAGGATTTTCTAAGTATTTTTGTCTTGTTTTCTAAAAATTCTTGAATCAAGATGCATTTTGCATTTATTTTACAAGTAAAATGACTTTTTGAAAATTTTGTTAGTTTTTGCTTAAAACAAGCCAATGGGGTAAGAAAAATAATCTTGTAGCCTTTAAATTAAGATTATTTTTCTTACCCCATTGGCAGATATTTTTGCTTGTTTTAAGCAAAAACTAACAAAATTTTGATACTTTTTTTAAACAAGACTTAATGTAATATCTTAAGTCACTTTACTTGTCAAGTAATGCATCTTGATTCAAGAATGTTTAGATATTTATACTAGAAAACAAGACAAAAATACTAAGAAAATATTTTTTGTAGTGATCTATTTGTTGTTTTGTCTGCCGTTCCATCTATGTATCGATCCATCCATCCATCCATCCATCCATCACTCGATTGTTCTATCTATCATTATATTGTCCTGTCTATCTGTAGCTACCTAATTTTGTCTAGTGACACATTCTTCAAAATATCAAAAGAAGTTTGGAGTGAACTATTTCTTTAATCAGGCTTACCTTGAATTAACCTTGCCTTAACTGAGATATCTGGGGATACATTTCTTACTCTCGCAGTATTAAGATTACTTAAACTGGCACAACATGTACAAATAGGCATTCCTACATCTACACTGGCAGTGCACATATACTCACAGTTCATCAAGATCTGGATTTCCCAGCTATAGCTCGCAGTGGTGTGATTCATAAAGGCCTGGCTGAGAGAAGCAGTGTGGACACAGGAGACCACAGGCCAGCATTGTAAACTTGGGCTTTATGAGGGATCCGATCTCTATGGATACAGCAGGGAGATTCATCCGCCCACATTCTCTCTGATGTTCCCGTGAATCAGACGAGAAACCCGGTAACCCTCAACTGTCTTTCACTCTTCCTCAACTTCTTCACGTAGTCTCAACTACTTTTGCTACATAATAAATTCACAGGGTCCAGGACAAATTTTTATAGGAGGCTCACCCCTACTCAGTTAACAGTTTCAAGCCATTGATTTCCTCCTAAATGTTTTAATTGTTTTTTTTAAATTAGTTAAATTGGTTAAAATCACTTTTAACATAAATTACAGTCATACTTTAAATGTGAATTTTAAAGCTGATGTAGATTTTTTTATTCAGCAAGGATGCATTGAATTGATTAAAAGTGATGTTTATAATGTTTTTAAGAGATTTTTATTATGAATAATTGCTATTCATTTGAACTTCCTGTTAATCAAAGAATGGTTAATGTGGGGGAAAATGGATCATAGTTTCCACAAAGATATAATAACAGCACAGCTGTTTAGAATATTGATAATAATAAGACATATTTTTGAGCACTGAATCAGCAAATTAGAATGATTTCTGAAGGACTACACTGAAGACTGCTGAAAATTCAGATCTGCCATCACTAAAATAAATTACATTTTAAAATATATTAAAATAGAAAATAGTTGCATTAAATATTATAAAATTGTAATACTTTAAAATAATATTTCACCATATATCTGTATCTTGACCAAAGAAATGCTGTGTTGGTGAGCATAATTCAAAAACATTTAAACATTTGAAGAATTTCTAAGAAAACAAAATTTTCATCATGCTAAATTAACCGCACATCTTATTTTATAAGTAAACCCAAATGCTATTCTAAAACGCATTAGCAATTCTGGGGAAGCCATGGTGAATTATCCTACTTGGTGGGCTACAAATTGACATCAAGACTTAATAGCTCTACATCACTGAATTACATGAATTACCACATGCCTTTTAAAAAGAACATGTAGGTAATGCTAAATGGAGAAGGGATACAGTTAATAGTCTTTTACAATTGAATATCTACATTTTCCTAATTGGATTCTGGAAAATGCATAAGGCTGCCTTTGTGTTGTAGGCCTTGTTTGTGCATTGATAACAGGAAGTGGGAGTTGCTTTTATTCTGTATTTGTGCACAAATGCATACACTCAACTCTCAATTGGGCTTAGGGAGTAAAGGAAGCTGGAAGCATCTGCAGAGGAAATGTGTGGCATCCTTTCTCAGTGGTCCTGGAAACAGAGGAATGGAAACCTGGAGGAAGTTCCCCCATGTGACAAGTCCAAAGGAGTCCAAACAGAGGATGTCAATGCAAAATAGCAAAAGTAAAGCAAAAAAGAGGCTCAAAACCATGAACAAAACCTATCTATCTATCTATCTCTGATCTGTAATTAAATATTCTTTTGTACCTGTAATGTATTTTTCATTGTTATTGAGATATTTTTGGGGTTGCATGGGACTTATGTTGTTTGTAAGCGTTATCTAGGGGCAAAATGGTCACACAAAAGCTCTATCTGGGCCACTGTCGCATTTATCAACACAATGAATTTAGACAGCTTTGGGAAGATAATGGATGGGAAACTGTCAAAGTGACAATCTGTTGATGTTTTCTTGCTGTGAGGCAGACCCTATTTTAAGCTCAGACCGCTGAGTGTTAGGACTACAAATCATCATTGCGTCACCTTGTCACTAGAAAGTGCAGTAAAATTGTGCAATTGAAACCTCACTTCCTTTCACCTGCCTCTAATATTATACCACAGGAATGGATATGCATGACTGAAAACATATTGAACTAGATTACATTGCCACCATGATTTCTGGATGATGTAGATGCGAACTCTTGTTGGGCAAAGTCAAAAAGTATTTATGATGTTTTGGTAGCCTACATAAAGATCGGGTAGCCAACATGTAGATCTTGCAGTCTATGTGATGTATTCCGTTTTATCTATTGCCATCTGAAAATCTAAGTTTCATTGATTGCTTAGAATAGTAATAGAACATATGCAAAATAATCTGATTGAGATATGATTCATGCCAGTGGTGTGCACAGGGGGGATGGGGGGGGTCTCGAGCCCCTGCCCCTTTAATCGCTGACGCTAAAGTGCCCTTTCGGTCCGGTCTATGTGCCCCCGGACCACGATTTCTACCGAGGAGGACCCAGATATATATATACACACATACATATACATACACACACACACATATACATACACACACACACATACACACACACACATATACATACACACACACACACACACA
>NW_015649610.1:93891-103945 GCF_001515625.1 Sinocyclocheilus rhinocerous
TATATATATATATATATATATATAAATAATAGAACTTTTGTGACATTTAATTTTTTTCTATAAAACATTAAAAGATAGAGGGACTGGTGTAGCCTTACCGGAGAGCCTGACAGAACAGATGTGACACTTTGACATGTGTGATGATAACCTCAGCTGAGGCAGGGGTCTTTCTGCATTTCCCTGCTCCGGGGGTCATCAAAAGCAGAACAAGGTGTCCTGAGACAGTGGGGTCCAAGCTCAGGTCAGTGTGAAACATTGCAGCAGGACTTCCTAGCTTCCGCAATGAACAGAGTCCAGCACAATGGTGTGAAATGTAACCAACATCCAGCTCAGAATGCTTATACATTTTTAAGCCATCAATGCACATTAAATTGAAAGATAAAATTTCAAATAAATGTTTTCTTCTGTTCATCAAAGAATCCTTACTGTAAACTTCAGTAATGGCTGCAGAATGTCAAAGACAGATAACCAAATTGGTTGACCAAAGGAAGACAACTTGGCCATGTTGGTCCACCAGCTAGACCAAAACACCACTAACCCAAATAAAGTAGCCTAGACTGGCATGAAATTGATGCTGGTCTTTTCAACAGGGTAAAGATCTTTTATATTTTCTGCAGTGGTGCTTATGTGCCAGAGCACAATATAAACAAATACTGAGAGAGGAAATGTGCACAAAAACTAGCAATTAGTGTCTAAACCCGGTGAAAGGAACATGTTGCTAAAATAAAGACCTCCTGTTTCTCACGGATAAGGGAGGGCATGGTCTATATTTAGCATGTCTGAAGCAAAATCACATTGTTATATTTCAAGCTAAGATACCCTGCAAGGGGTTTGGGTATCATTTTTCTATCCTTGTCAGTTGTTTTATGTAGATACATGGGACACTTGGCAGGCATAAAAACTTTGGTACAGATGATTTGGTCGTTTTAAGTTCCAAGGTTAACCTGTATAATCTGTATATAAGGATAATCTATATAAAATGCTCCAGTGAATGTTTTAAATAATATTCCGAAATGTACTGTAAAAATTAAAACATCTGAAAGCTTATTGCATTGCAATTTGACTGAATAAAAAAAATAATGCTAAAAACTATATAGTATAATTACGACTGGGTTGAAACAGAAATCGGTCAAGATGGATAAATTTAAAGCAGGTCTAAACTACTTTACCTGCAATAATGCTTTCATTCACACTATTATAGGAATATGATTTTAGTAGTCAATGTCATGCTCAACCAAACAGTAAATCTGTATTAAATATGCATGACCTTGTACTACTACAGTATGGGACTGACGTCATTGCAGAACAGAAAAACATATCAAGTCAGTTCCTGTGAACTGAGGTCAGAGTAACCACGGACAGCCTGGCAGAAATGGCAGTGAGTTTAAAACAGTACTACAATGGTATAAGAAACAGAAACTGTGCCTTTTTTTAAACAGATGACAAACGTTTATAAATATTTTACTTGTCAACAGTTTGCTACCGTTTAGAAGAAACTGGAAAAGAGTGAACTGTCAAACAAATACATTAACTGCTTCTCTTCTGGTAGAATATATCAAATATAACATGAAAACTTGAAATAAGTGCCTTGGTACTAGATGTACAGAGTGTTGGCTACTACTGCCACCCTGTGGAATAATGCAACTGTGAGACTTAGAGAATTATATAGGCTCACTGCTGTACAGTAGTGTTGTTTATGCATTGGCAACTAGCTAAAATAAAATTGTTTATTTTCACTTCAGTTACTGAATGGTCTCAATTTTAATGAAACAAAAAAGATTTATTAAGTCAAACTTGACAAAGCTTTGGCTGCAAGTTCAAAAACAGTCTTATGTGGTTGAATGCTGGAAAAGAAATTTGAAGTTTTAAAGGGTTGTAGGCATTGCTAGGTTGCTAGGATATTTCTGGTGGTTGCTAGGGCATTGCTGGACAGCATATTCATGAGCATAATTCAATGTGGAGGACTGGCATCATATACTGTGGAATGTTCATTCTTGTTAGATGGATGTCATCAGGGATCTATTAATATTAATTGTCAGTAGGCCTATATACATAGATACAAATATATGATATGTACGATACGGTTGCCTTCTGCTTATAGCTGCTAAGCACTTGTTTCATAATCAATGAACTTTGCACTGTAATCGAACTGAACTGAATAATACTGAACTGACTGGAGCCGAATAATGAAATCATTGTATGTTTGTTACATAACTGATGAACTGCAACAATGAAACTGTTATTGAACTAAAATGACACTACTGTCCTCTGTAGAGCTTTACATCTGAAATTGAATTTGTTTAATAATTTATATATTTTGCAACACTGTTTATTACTGCAAAGCTTCTTTGAAACATCTGTATTACATAGAGCTCTAGCCAGCAAAACAAAACATCCTTCCAATGATGTTAATTCATTCAAAGTTGTGCTCAAAATATTCACAAAACGTTAGCACAAAAAAGTATATTGAACTTTTTTTTTTTTACTGAAACGTTTCAGTCGGACATCAGTCTAATGTTTTTAAAAATGTTACTAACGTAGTTTCAGGACTTTGAAAGAACATTCATAAGTAACGTTTCCATAATGTTTCCAAAACGAAAAAAAAGGTTATGAAAACGTTTGCATAACCAAGAAAAAAAAGTTTTTTCAAAAATGGGGGAAAATGTTTTCGATTTCAATCCCATTTCCTGCATGTACATACATTTAGGGACTATGGTGATACAAAATCCAGGAAATAATTAAGTTGATTAATGATCAATTCTGCCCAAAAGAATAGTAGGCTACTAAACTACGTATAAGAAAAAGATGTCTTACTTTCTTTATTGTTTAATAGATAGCGATCGCCAAGACTTGAGAATCATTTTATAAAGTCGAAAATGTTCACCATTAATCTTTTGAATAATGTTTAAATAATGTGAGACTCAATTTACACTGTTAAACAAACTTTTATTTCAAACTAACCGCTGTACCTGAAAATATAAAATAAATCACTTGTTGCACAGGACAGAATGTTCTACATCAGTGGTTCCCAGACTTTTTAGAGTGGAGTACCCCCTGAGGCATTTCTGCTTAGGCCTACCCCCTCTCTTTCACTTAGACTGCAACTTTTCCATTAAAGGCCAATATTTGCCCCCAAATTGACTTTCCAATGCATTTTTTATCTTTATAAACAGAATATTAATGTTTAAAATAAAAAAAAGTTCAATAGAGTAATATGCAATGATGATAAAAAAAAGTGAAAAGTGATTCTTTTAAATACTAAAACCGCCAGTAGGTGGCGGTAAGTCACTGTCTTAATGCGTGAGTCATCGAGTCATTTGTTCATTCAGTAACTAAGCAAGTGGCTGTATTTATAAATGAATCATTGAATCAATTACTTTTGCGAACGATTCGTTCACGAAACGCCTCAAAACTCAGCATTTTGTTCGCGTACCCCCTCTGTCGCCTCACGTACCCCAGTTTGGGAACCACTGTTCTACATTAAATATTTAGCTAACAACAGTCTGTTACCTAGCAACAGTGTATGTTAACGTTAGCTCAGTCAACGTAGGCTAACATTAACAGGTGTAGACAGAAAATATGATTATTCTGACCTGAGCTAATTTACTGAATCAACCAACTCACATCTCCTTCCTTTCTTTCTTTTCATCCATGATGACATTAAAGTCATCTGTTGCTGCTTCTGGCGTTTCATCGCTGACTGTGCCGCAACCGCGATACCTGCTCATTAGAACCTTCAGTGAGCTATTTTTAGAGTGTGCACGCGACGTTCCTGGACGCGGACGCGCGCGTCTGTGCCCTGCTCGGTCCTGCTCCTCCGTGGCGATGACGGCGTGCGGTTAAAAAAATCATAACAAACGAATTTGAAAGTGAGTGGGGTGTGGGGTGGGGACACAAACGTGATTTTGAAAAGTGGGGGGGGGACATGTCCCCCCTGTCCCCAGTGGAAATTACGCCCCTGGCTCAATGTAACAGGCTACCGCTAGCTAGCAGCTAACCATATCCCTTTAGTGGCTCGCGTTATTTTATTAGAACGCGCGTTATTTCTTTTCCGTGCCTTTCTGAATACAGACACCAACCCATCCCTGCACATCACATCTGCTGCACAGACTGGAACATAACATTTATTTCCATGATCTGCCATTTTCGCTATTATCCTCGTTTGTTTCTTCACAATACCTGCAGAACTTCTGATGATTCGGCTTGTGCAGGTCCGGCTGGCGACTGGCATAGAACATGGGTGGGTATATGTAAATGTTGGGGGCGTAACTATTAGTGATACCGACTGTAACGTCACCGTCGGGGTTATGTTCTGATTCGCCTATTTTTCAGTGGTCTTTTGCATGCACGAGATTTACATAAGAAGGAGGAAATAATGGTGTTTGAGGCACACGGTATGTCATTTCCATGTACAGAACTGTTATTGTTCAACTATGCCAAGGTAAATACAGTTTTCCATTCTATGGCACCTTTAATGTGACTATTTCATGAAAATCTAACTTTTCCAGGTTTTAAGTGCTATAATCGGGTCCCCGGTGCATCTACTGTTGTCCTCGCTTGTTTCTTCACAATACATGCAGAACTTCTGATGATTTGGCTGTGCAGGTTCGGCTGGCGGCTGCCATAGAACATGGGCGGGTATATGTAAATGTTGGGGGCGTAACTATTAGTGATACCGACTGTAACGTCACAGTCGGTGTTATGTTCTGATTCGCCTATTTTTCAGTGGTCTTTTGCATGCACGAGATTTACATAAGAAGGAGGAAATAATGGTGTTTGAGGCACACGGTATGTCATTTCCATGTACAGAACTGTTATTGTTCAACTATGCCAAGGTAAATACAGTTTTCCATTCTATGGCACCTTTAATGTGACTATTATTGCATATAAACATATTGTAATGCTACGTTGCAAGCATTATGACTTCTGTTTAAGTTGTTTACATCTTTATTAGTATGGTTATTTTTCTTCATAACTTATAGGCTATCGCCTAATTCATTTGATCCTTACCTAGGGTATTATTTATAATGCAATCTGGGGGTTTGCATAAAGCGAATGTGTATGACAAACTTGTATATAAATATACATATGTAAATCTCAAAGCTAATTATCAAGTGTAACCCATACAGACTACTGTGAGGTAAATGAACAACCTAAATCTAAAACCCGGTTTGCTGTAAACCTGTTTGAAAAGTGTGCCAAAAGTTCTGCGTCTGTCATTGGCTCCCTGTGCACATCCGGGTACTGTAGCACAGCCAACCTATGAGGCCAAAGACACCAATATGGCGGAGGTAAGTTGGATAGCTGGAAAAGTATTCGATTTTAAATCCATCTCTTTAACGATTTACTGTGATAGTGGTGGGTTTCGTTTATATATATATGCGTAAAAATAGATCCTGATATATATACGCCGGGGTTTATAGTAATAATTGTGTGAAACCGACGATAGTAAACCGGTTTAAATGAAGAGTGATCTATCTGGATCGGAAAGGCCTCTGAATCTCATCCCCGTTAGCTCAGGAAAAAAACAAACAAACAAGAAATCTTCGCCTTTAATTGATACATTATTCGATATAAATTTCGTTTTCATGACGCATTTGATTTTTTTAGGCTTCATCCTGTTTTAACAATGCATGTTGGCTATTAACTTGCTGGAAAGGTTTGTTTATGGTGCGAGTCTGTGGGTTTTTGCAGTGTTTAGAGGATGACAGCATTCGTATAGAGATGATGGCAGTTTGGTTTGTGGCATTAATGTAGTTTTGATGCATTAATAAGTAGTTAAGCGTTATTACTTTTTATCAGGACAGTATTTAAAAGGGACACAGGCTTCTATTTACATTGATGTACATTTGCTGCCATGGGTTTTACTTTTAATGTTTGCACGCAAACGATGTAAAATTGAATATTCATTCGGTTTTATATGTTTTCTAATGCTCATCATTGCACTGTAATGTATTTTGCGTAATGTGATAACCTATTTCTTCCCCTTTTTTTCTTTGTTCTTTTAATTTACATCTGTCTGCACAGGCTTCCTTTGGGAGTTCAAGCCCTGGTAGGCCTCATTTTAATTTTTTTAAGTGTATTATTATTATTATTATTATTATCATCATCATCTTAGTAGTATTGCAAATAATAGTTGACCAAACTGTATTTTTTTTCAATAGCCAATACTGATTCATGTAAGGATATACAAAAAATCGAATTATATACAATAAAATGTGCAAAATATTAGCATGAAGCGAACATTTATTTTACACAATATTTACTCAAAAATGTTATGAAAAATACTTTTTTCTAACCCAAGAGATTAGGTAATTATAATATTTTTGGTTGCTTGGCATTTTTAAAAAATTTTCTATCATGTTCCATTAAATGTTGTACTATAATCAGTCAATAAATTTTTTCCCCCCAGTTGGCTCATTGTCCTCAGAGGATCACGACTTTGATCCATCAGCTGAGATGTTAATTCATGAGTATGACGATGAGAGAACTTTGGAGGAGGAAGAGCTTTTGGAGGGAGAGAAGAATTTCACTGCAGAATTGTCAGACCTGGAGAGGGTAACGTGCATTCATAACAATCCACTATTTCCTCATTAAAAACTGTATGATTCATGTTGCAATATCTGGATAATAAGGGCAATATTTCTGCTTTGTGACACATTTCTTTTTTTTTTTTTTGGATAGGAGGGGAACATGCCGATCGAGGAGTTGTTGGCTATGTATCGTTATGAGGCGTCAGTCAGTACGGGGGCGGGATCTAGCATGGACAGTTCCTCTGTTGAATTAGCTGATGATCTGCCTGACATGACCCTGGATAAGGTAATTGACATGATTTTGTTTCAGTGCCAGGGGAAATTGTCAACAAAAATGATAAGATAAAATCACTAATGGTGTTCTGTTGCAGGAGGAGATAGCGAAAGATCTCTTGTCAGGAGATTATGAGGAGGAGACCCAGTCCTCTGCTGATGACCTGACCCCTTCTGTTACCTCCCACGAGGCCACAGACTTCTTCCCTAGAACACTCAGATGTGAGGAGACTCATTACACTAAGTGACTAGTACAGTTTATGTGTATATAATACTAAATTGTCCATGTTTCCTCTGTCACTATTGGAGGTGTTTATAGTTTAATCATTTAAATTTATTATAAACTTACTCAATATAGAAAACATATTTCCACATAGAAAGTGATAAGTGGTCATAATTACGTTTACTTTTTTGCACAGTAAACTTTAACTTTATAGGCAGACTGCAGGAAAAAATGTGATATCTAAAGTAACTGTAATATGACCCCTTTAATGTTTTTGTCCTTTTTAAAGGTATCTGCAAATGTATTTAATGAACTGAATTGTTATTTCTTTTTCTAGCCAACGCAACATATGATGGTGATAAAGAATCTGAGGGGGAGGAGGATGGTGTAAGCAGTGAAGATTCTAGAAAGGTTAGTCTCATTATTCATACAAATAACTATTTCAATTAGGGCTGGTAAGTTAACGCGTTAATTAGATTAATTACGGTGAAAATTAATGGTCTTGTTTATGGCAATAATTGTGTGAACCATTTGGCGCGTTGAACCATTGGCCATTGGTATGTTGGATTTGAAGCGGCGCTGCACGGATTGATCGGTGTCTGCTCTCTACAGCTCTTGCGGTACTTTGATGTCACACAACGATCGGTCTGATGGTGATGATCCGCTTCAAGTCAAACAAGCCTAATGATTCAATGGACCGTTCATAAAGAACCATTTAATTCACTCCTGAATGAATCAGCCTTTTGAACGAATCAAATTAATGAATAAATGACTCGATGACTTAGCATCATATGACCCCTTTAATGATTATTTCATTTTTTCCTTTCTCTTTGGAGTGTTACAAGCTCTTGGTGCATAAAGAAGATCTGTAAAGACTAAAGTCTCAAATCCAAAGAGATATTCTTTATCAAAGTTAAGAGTCAGCCACACCTACCTAAAACGGCTCGAAATAAATTATTAAAGGTATAGTTCACCCACCCAAAAGGACAATTGTGTCATCAATTACTCACCCTCATGGTCCAAAAGAGTATATGTATTAATAAATTTTATCAAACAAAATATTTCTTGCTGAAGCTACTTTTTGTAATGTCTGTTTGATGCTTTACACAACAATGCCTTTAAATTATCTTTTGGGAGTAATTTCTCAGCCAAAATTGATGTGCAATTAATGAATTGCCACATCATGTAATTAATTAGATAAAAAATTGTAATCGCTTACCAGCCCTAATTTTAATATATTTTAAAATGTAGTTTATTCCTGTGATTTTCAGCAGTCTTCAGTTTCACATGATCCTTCAGATATTAAACTAATATGCTGATTTGGTGCTCAAAAACGTTCTTCTTCATCTCTTTTGAATACAGTTGCATCGAAAACAGCATTACATTTTTTTTCAGCATTCTTTGATGACAAACGGCATTTATTTGAAATAGAAATCTTTTGTTTATTATGAATGTTTTTTCTGTCAGTTCTGATCAATTTAATGCATCCTTGCTAAATAAAAGTATTAACTAAAAGTATTTTAAAAAAAGGATATTATTTAATTAAATAAATTAATATTTAAAGTGAATTAATTGTTTTTCCTCTAAAACACAGGAAATAATGGTCGGATCTCAGTATCAAGCAGAAGTTCCAGTGGGGCTTAGCCACTATAATGATGATGAAAAAGGTAAGTTGTATTTAAATTGCTTAGTGTGACTTTCAACTGAAATGATCTGTAATTAACTTTAAAATGATTGCAATAACTGTAAATGACCATTTTTAATGTGTTGTTTAAAGTGTACGAGGAGGAAGATCAGCTGCTGTGGTGTCCTGACGTGCTGTCAGAGTGTAAAGTGAAAGACTACCTCAGAGAAGCGCTGTCACAGTCTACAGACAACAGTACAGAAAATTCCACATCTGAAAACATACGAGATAACGAACAGGTCTGTGCTCTCTAAATACTCTCATTAATTAATATAATTAATGTGAAATTCTTTTGCCCATGTGAGAGCTGCTGCTATGGTTTTAATTGCTTTTTTTTTTTCTATGACCTCCTTTCTAGGCCTTGTTTGAGCTTTTGAAATGTAATTACGACACCCGTGAGGCACTGACGCGATACCGCAGTAATGTGAAGACTTTGAAAGGTAGGCTGTTCAGTACATGACCAGCTTGAAATCTTTTGTACCTGTAATGGCATAAATGTTCACTTCTCTTTATCTTGTTTCGATAGAAGAATCCCCACCGTGGTCAGAGGATGAATGTAGAAACTTTGAACATGCGCTGCAGATTTACGAGAAAAACTTCCATCTTATTCAGAAACACAAGGCAAGTAACATTACACACTTCACCTTTATCTTGTTTGTCTTGTGAATGTCTGTATTCTCATTGCTTTCTTTCTATTTTTTTCTTTTCAGGTTCAGACCCGGACTGTAGCAGAATGTGTGGCTTTTTATTATATGTGGAAAAAGTCTGAACGTTTTGATTACTTTGCTCAACAAAACCGATTTGGCAAAAAGAAGTACAGTTGTTACCCGGGTGTGACGTAAGTACTGGGATGTGTAATTATTGTTCCTTGTGCCTGTGTGTAAATTAAAGTGTTGGGCTCAACTGTGTTGGCTTCCTCTGCAGAGACCTGATGGACAGGCTGGTGGACGAGGCGGAGGGTCTGGCGGTGGACAGCTTGTCATCGGTGTGTTCAGCAGGACCTGGGGGACGGATGGAGGCATCGGCAGAGCAACAGCTCGGACTGCTCAACTCCATCACTGCCAGTGACCTCACAGGTGAGCTCAGCTGCCACGGTAGTCTAGATTCATCAAGAAATGATTCTTATGAACCAGGGCTGCATCTCTTCATTTAAAGGGTTAGTTCACCCAAAAATGAAAATTAGCCCATGAATTACTCACCCTCAAGGCATCCTAGGTGTATATGACTTTCTTCTTTCAGACGAATCCAGTCGGAGTTATATAAAAAATTGTCTTTGATCTTCCAAGCTGTTTAATGGCAGTCAGCAGGTGTTGCAGTTCATCAGTCCAAAAGAAGTTAAAT
>NW_015649610.1:104472-105107 GCF_001515625.1 Sinocyclocheilus rhinocerous
CGGAGTTATATTAAAAATTGTCTTTGATCTTTCAAGCTGTTTAATGGCAGTCAGCAGGTGTTGCAGTTCATCAGTCCAAAAGAAGTGAAATAAAGCGCATCCATTCATAATAAAAAGTGTCTCACACGGCTCCGGGGGGGGAATCAAAGGCCTCCTGTAGCGAATCGATGTGTTTTTGTAAGAAAAATAACCATATTTAAAACATCAATTTAATCTAGCTTGCGCTCACTGTTGTACACGGAAGCAGCTCCGGGCGGATGATGTATGAGGGCGGCGTTGCGCATGCGCCGCTCAGAAGTGACGAACGCGGAAGCGCAAAGAGATCAAAACAAAACAATGATCACGAATTGGAAGTACAAAACGAGGATTTGTAAAGAAGAATGTCGGGGGATTTCGATCTAAGCCAAGAGGAGACTGGTTTTCCTTTGCTAAAGTAAGGAAACTTTGCTTCCTTTGCTCCTGTAAACAAACGTTGGTTTTCACGAGACTCACCAGCGCATGTGCAACGCCGACATCTTACGTCATGCTCCCGGAACTGCTTCCGTGTACAACTGTTGGCGCAAGCTACAATAAAGTGATTATTACATTTTGAAAATAGGATATTTTTCTTACAAAAACGCATCAATTCGCTACAG
>NW_015649610.1:106167-110166 GCF_001515625.1 Sinocyclocheilus rhinocerous
GGAAGCAGTTCTGGGCGGATGACGTATGAGGTCGGCTTTGTGCATGCGCCGCTCAGAAGTGACGAACGCGGAAGCGCAAAGAGATCAAAACAAAACAATGATCACGAATTGGAAGTACAAAACGAGGATTTGTAAAGAAGAATGTCGGAGGATTTCGATATAAGCCAAGAGGAGACTGGTTTTCCTTTGCTAAAGTAAGGAAACTTTGCTTCTTTTGATCCTGTAAACAAACGTTGGTTTTCACGAGACTCACCAGCGCATGTGCAACGCCGACATCTTACGTCATGCTCCCGGAACTGCTTCCGTGTACAACTGTTGGCGCAAGCTAGATTAAAGTGATTATTACGTTTTGAATATGGATATTTTTCTTACAAAAACGCATCGATTCGCAACAGGAGGCCTTTGTTCACCCCCCCGAGCCGTGTGAGGCACTTTTTATTATGGATGGATGCACTTTATTTCACTTCTTTTGGACTGATGAACTGCAACAGCCACTGACTGCTATTAAACCGCTTGGAAGATCAAAGACAATTTTTAATATAACTCTGATTGGATTCATCTGAAAGAAGAAAGTCATATACACCTATGATGCCTTGAGGGTGAGTAATTCATGGGCTAATTTTCATTTTTGGGTGAACTATCCCAATTTCATCTTCATTTCAATAAAAATGTGAACATTAATTTACCAAAAATATTTCTTTTATTTTTTAAATATTTTACTTTTATTGAATATCAGCAAGATTTTCTTTATCATACATCCCTGTTTTTCCTCAAACATATCCCAAAATTGCTTTCTTTCCCCCTTTTTGTTCTTGCAGCCATTAGTAACAGCGTAGCAACTGTGTGCAATGGTCCAGGAGACATAAGCTGTTTAGACTCCCCGTATTTCCCCCCTCTGGAGAGTTTACACCGAGGAGCCCTGAACCATGATGATCAGCTCAGCTATGCTACAAATGGAGACAGCGGCTGCCTCAACATGCTGGATTCTGGCTTCTACCGCTCGGACCTGAGCCAGATCAGCGTGTGCAGCACCAAAGACTGCGAACGACCCTCCAAGAGGCTCAAGATGGGCCTTTCGGAGTCCTTCATCAACGACGTGTCTGTCACTAACCTGGACTTCGAGGGCAGACGCGCACATCGCATTACAGGCGCCACAATGGCAGTGTCGGTCACAGACTTCAGCAGCATAGGGAGCAGCGAAACTAACGGTTTTCTCGGCTCTCATTCACGACACCACCAACACACTGCACTTCAGTCCGACTGACTCTCTTCTGCCATCCAGACACACATTCATCCGCTCACTGACTATTAGTTCTTTTTTAAATTAAAAAAAATATCTATATATATGAATATACTTTTTGGTCGTTTGTTTGTTTGTTTTTGTAATATGACATCAGTGATGTCTTTATTGCACAGAGCTAAGAAATCTTGATTTCTCAAGAGTTTAAATAGCCATTTATTTTTCTGGTCCTTCAGATATTTAATATCCTTTTTGTCTTCGGTGATATACAGTTCAACCTAAATGCTGGAGCAGAGAGCCGTGGTCTCTTACTGTACTCTTCCCGACACCTGCATCTTTAAGTTTTACTGTCTCACAAAGTTGTCGCTGCCACCGAAACTGCATTTTTTGTTGTTGATGTTTTAGGATTTTCCATGTATGTGTGTTTGTTTCAAAACTTGGTACTTTTTTTCAGTGTTCACACCACACGAGATCGACTAAGCCTTGGGAAATGTAGCATTTTGTATATCAGGAAACTGGCTTTTGTAATTGAAAATAGTGATTTCTTTGGAGCAAAAGACAAAAAACAAAGAAACAAAGAGCAAAGAGCACTTCTAGTTGCTGAGATGTTTTGGCCTCTTTTTTATTTTTATTTATTTTTTTCATAAAGGATGCCTTGAGATATCCATGTTTTTTTATTATCCAAATGAGGTTTTGGATCTCGTTATTGGTTGGTGTTCGAGTTAGGATGTTTTTAAGTGTAAGCTTTAAACTCAATTTATTGTGGTAATCCGAACATTTAATAACCTTTTTTTTTTGGTTGATGCTTTTTCTTCTATTTTTCCCCCCTTTTATATTTTACTTAATTCTCAAGTAGCATGACTGAAATGAACACCGATTGAATCTTTCTCAACTGCGCACTGTAAAAAATGTAGATTTTCCAGTCCCCAAGTTTTCTTTTTGCCCAAGATTTGGCACTCAAATAATAATGTAAGCTTCAATATCAT
Source organism: Sinocyclocheilus rhinocerous (assembly GCF_001515625.1). Lineage (NCBI taxonomy): Eukaryota > Metazoa > Chordata > Actinopteri > Cypriniformes > Cyprinidae > Sinocyclocheilus > Sinocyclocheilus rhinocerous. The sequence goes on from NW_015649610.1 coordinate 108,394, forward strand.
TACATTAGACAGATTGGCTCTATAGGGCAGTCATCTGCACTTGACAGTATTATCATTAGTTATGTATAAATATTAGACTGTGAGAAGTGATGTTTATGATTCCCCTTTGAGCTTATGAAGCTGTTTAAATGCTACTCATTACTATCACAGGTTATTTTTACTTTTTACAAATCATCAGCAACTTCTGCTGGTGCTCTAAACTGCAGGCGCTTTAGTACCGATTAAACCAGTGTTATTTTTATTTTCAGTTATGCATTATGTATATTTTGTAGCTGCCAGGGGTACTGAGAACACCTGAATGTTAATTGAGCTAATTGCTAATCACTCTTTACCTCTCTTTATGTTAAGCTCACTGTCTTAAGTTCTTTTCCATTGTTGTATATTGTATGCATGAAGCAGATTGGACTCTTGTTGATCCTTTTGACATATTTCAAGCTGATAAATATTAATTGCCAAAAAGCAGTCAGCTTGCCGCACTGTATCAAAACCGATACCGCCTCTGAGTTCGAGACCTTCCTGCTATTTGCATTTTAAAACAATTTACCATAGAATTAATTTGTATACTAAAAGCCCTGACTTTGATTAGGGCAATGCAGAATGCTGAAAAAATTGTCTTGTTTATGGCAATAATATGTAGATATGTATAGATTGTTGTACTTCTGTAAGTCTTACAATATTCATAGCTTGTTTTCATCTTTGTTTTGTTTACTGCAGTAAGAGACGTCAAAAAGATGCATGCTGATTTTTTTTGGAGAGAGAGTGAGAGAGATGGAAAATAGTAGAAATGGAAATAATTTATGGACACTCCCATTTAAAGCCATTTGTTCATCTCTTTGCTCAGTAGACTGAGGAGTTTCATTTGTTCACCGTCATTCTTACTCCTGATACTTAACGGCTGCTATTAGTAATGTGAAGAGTCTATTTTCTATTGAATGCACTGCAGTTGCAATTATAAGTTGAGTTGAAAGTCTTGTGCATCTACATTGTTAATACATCGAGAAGTACTTGTTAGTAGCATGTTTGGAGCTGCGAATACAGACGATGATCGAAATGGATCTGTAGATGCCATTATTCCTTGACAGGGGTTAGAAAGCACTACAAAGTGTTTTACTCTGTCAGTTTTTTGTTTTGTCTGAAATGTTTTCAGTATCTGTACATCCAGCAGAGAACTTTATCATGCTCAACATACAACAAATGTAGTACTTGGTGCTCATATAAAAAGTTTTTATTTTCATACTTTTAAGTGTCTGTGCTCCTATTATGTATTAGTACTTTTTATAAATAATACAGTGAATTTCAGCTTTGCTGAAGAATTTCAGAGTTGCTGAAGCACATTTATCCCCAAATATTTGCAGATTGTTTCAATTTAAAAACAAACTAAAATACCAGAATATACAGGTTGTTTTGACCTATAGCAGTAAACATTTTACAGCTTAAAAATATTGAGAGAAGTTTGGTAAATTGTCCCCAGTGGATTTGGGTGTGTGTGTGTTTGCGCTTTATATATTTAATTTAGAATTTTAAAAGAATTATTAAATAGGTTTTCACATTCAACCGGGGGGGGGGGTATAAATGTATATCCATATATACAGACAATCATAATTACAGAATTATTCAGATATCGCTATTGTTTATAAATTATGTACTTATAATTGTATTGCTTTTTGTTTGGTTTTTCATTATTTTGTATTTTTGTTGTACTTTATTACTTGGTGTAAAAAGCTCCAGAAATAAAAGCTCTGGAAACAAATGTGTGGTAATTTGACTGAAAAT
>NW_015649610.1:110329-137198 GCF_001515625.1 Sinocyclocheilus rhinocerous
AAAAAAGATGGTTATGGCTAAAGCAAGAAAAAAAAAAAAAACTTGCAACAAGCTTTCAAAAATTAGTAAATATTTTAATTGTTCAGTTTCACAATACTCATAGTGATCCATTTTGTTTAGACCTGTAGAATATGCTGACACTCGGATGAGTGCTTTTCTCTGAATCCAAAACATATAATGCAATGGAAGAGGAAATTCATAAACTCTGTTCATGATGGTCATTAGAGGTACTAGCCAGTATAGCCAATACAACAGGCATTAAATAACAGATGGACTGAAGAATAAGAAGGCAAAGAGTTCTGCATTTTAATGTAAATACAGAGCACCTAAATAATGAAACGACCAAGCACAGGCTTTACAGCTGTCAAATATGTATGTACAATAAACTGTAATTTAATTAGTTTGGTTTGCTGTATAACATATTATGAACTCCTCTTATACTGAAAAAAATGTCAGGCAACTGATTTTGACAAATAGAATCTGATTGAATGAACCAGACCAGACAACAGTCACTCTGGCCCACCACGCTGAAAGAAAGAACAAAACTATTATCAGTGGTTTGTCCATGTTCATGTCCATTATTGTTTACTAATCTTGTTAGCATTCATAATTTTGTCTGTTTAGCTTCAGAAAAATCCAAAATGTTCTTTACTGACATTTCAAATTAAAGTGAACACTAACCTGGATGTAGTCCATTTCATCTAAAGCAAGGGTTCTTCTGCGGTATTTGTGAGGGAGATCTCCAACTACATCAATGCTGTCAGGGGTGCCAGGCAGTCGGCTGACGGGTCCCGGTGGTCTGGGTGGAGGTGATATTGATGCTGTAGGTGGAGGTGCGGATGGGGAGATCTGTGGGAGACAGGCTGCAAGCACCTTCAGTGCCTCTTGTACTGGAAATACAGCACATGGAAAATGTGTTCCCAACAAAGTAGTGGGGAGCCAGCTTTAATGTTTGCTACCATGATTTAAAAAGAAATTATTGTTTGTCGTCTTAATTTTACTGCACTTTCTATGATGTAGCATTGTGGAGACTAAAACTTCTAATGTATTAAACATAAAAATACTGTATTTCCCAAAATAATGGATAAGTTAAATTCAATGACAGCAACATATGGGCTTGTTACTGACCATTTGGCTTAGGGATATCCTTCCGATCTGGAAATTTAATTAAAGGTGCATGAGGTCGCACAACCTGCAAATGAATAAATCTAATGAGAACAGTAAAACAAAACGGTTGTGCACAAGTGACTTGTCTACAAGGTTTTAAGAAGGTACATTTAAGACTTTTGAACCTTTATTTAAGACCTTAAGATTTTTAAGCCCTTTCCCCAACCCCCAAAGTCTTGTTTTAAGTGAATTTGTTCAAAATAAAGAACAAATATCTGCTAGTGAGCTCAGAAAGGGGGAAAAAAAAAAAAATCTACTCAATTTAAAGGAAAAAGTGTTTTCAGCGGTCACATTACTGAATCATATGGAATGAACTTGAAACAGGCTGTCAATTCATGCACACGTAACGTTACATGCGAATTTTTCTAATTAATGAGCTTTGATATCACACATCAATAATAGATTACTGCAGCAAAACGCAAAATTAATTTATTATACAATAGCTCATCCTGCTAACATTCATCACAAGTGGTTCTGCCTTTAAAATAACGCTACATTTCAAATATATAGAGCCACGCTTCTTAATAAGCACAATAAACATACAGTCTTACCAACAAGACGCTATGTAGTATTGTATTATAACCTTATTTTCCCATGTTGACCTCCAAAACACACTAAACACTGTGCTAATAGTGGCCTGTGACGGTCAGCCCTTTATTTCAGCTCATACTTAGATTAATGCAGGTGGGCGGGGTTTAGTGGCTCATCACCGTGGTCACATGACAGTCACGTGACGCCAAGACGTCCTGGCGGCAGTTTAGACCTTTCTTTTTTACGGTCTATGGTTTTTAGACTGAAAGCAGTAAATCCCAATACTTAAACCTGGCAAAGACCCGTCAGATCCATCTAGCTATAGACCCATAGCATTAACGTCACAATTAGGGAAAACCATGGAAAGAACATTCATCACAAGTGGTTCTGCCTTTAAAATAACGCTACATTTCAAATATATAGAGCCACGCTTCTTAATAAACATACAGTCTTACCAACAAGACGCTATGTAGTATTGTATTATAACCTTATTTTCCCATGTTGACCTCCGAAACACACTAAACACTGTGCTAATACTGGCCTGTGACGGCCAGCCCTTTATTTCTGCTCATACTTAGATTAATGCAGGTGGGCGGGGTTTAGTGGATCATCACCGTGGTCACATGACAGTCACGTGACGCCAAGACGTCCTGGCGGCAGTTTAGACCTTTCTTTTTTACAGTCTATGGTTTTTAGACTGAAAGAAGTAAATCCCAATACTTAAACCTGGCAAAGACCCGTCAGATCCATCTAGCTATAGACCCATAGCATTAACGTCACAATTGGGGAAAACCATGGAAAGGATGGTAACAAATAGATTAGATTATTATATTGAAAAAAATGGTTTTATATCACCACATCAATCTGGATTTCGTAAAGGAAGGGGGACAATGCACTCTGTACTATGCCTAGAGTCAGTCATTAGGAAAGCTCAAAGTAATAAAGAAAATGTAATTGCTGTATTTATTGATATTGAAAAGGCATACGATATGCTGTGGAAGGACGGACTTCTTATTAAACTTAATAAATTAGGAATAAGTGGCAAGATGTATAATTGGGTATTAGATTTCCTGAATAGAAGAACAATAGAAGTTAAAGTAGGCACAGAATATTCAAATAGATATACAGTGGAAAATGGTATCCCACAAGGCAGTGTATGTAGTCCAGTATTATTTAATATTATGATTAATGATATATTTGATCAGGTTGAAGGAAACATAGGCAAGTCACTTTATGCAGACGATGGGGCACTCTGGGTTAGAGGTCGGAATATAGAATATTTAAGAAGGAAAATGCAAAATGCAATAAGGAATGTAGAACAGTGGACAAATAAATGGGGATTTAAACTTTCAATCTCAAAATCACAAGTTATATGTTTTTCCAAACGTCCTAAAACAGTATTACTTAAACTGTATGGGCAAGATCTTGAACAGGTTAAGGTTGTAAGATTCTTGGGAGTGTTTTTTGATGAGAAGTTGACCTGGTGTCAACATATTGATAAGGTTAGGAATAAATGTAAAAAGGTAAATAATGTTTTAAGATGTCTATCAGGACAAGACTGGGGAGCAAGCAGGTCATCGCTCATTAACATCTATCAGGCTCTTTTAAGAGCAGCGTTAGATTATGGTTGCCTAGCATATATGTCAGCATCAGAATCAAACCTTAAAAAACTTGATGTGGAACAGGCACAGGCACTTCGGATTTGTACTAGAGCGTTTAAATCATCACCGGTATCTGCGTTACAAGTTGAGACAGGAGAGATGCCTTTACGTATTAGGAGGATCAAGATCATGCTGGCATATTGGATAAATCTACAAGGGCATAGCGAAGTACATCCCACAAAGGCCATCTTACAAGATTGTTCAGAACATAGTAAAAGTAATTATTACAGTTTCGGATGGATAGGAAATGCAAAAGCACAAAACGCAAGCCTCAGCCAGCTCCAAGTAAGCCCTCCTTTCTCTCAAAGTACTGCCCACACTCCAGTCCAGTAGGTGGCGGTAAATGCACCGTTAAGTTGGTTTGCCAACCGCCAATAAAATTTAAAGAAGAAGAAGAAGAAGAAGAAGAAGAAGACTGAACGCAGTACATCACCCATGTGCGTAGGATATACAGTAGGTGGCGGTAATACTCCTATAAGGAGTGAACGGCCATTGAAAAAAAAGAAGAAGAAGAAGACTGGTTTGAAGTCGCGCGGTTTGGAGGCTTGCAATAAAAAGTAATATTAGTAAACAAAAGCAGCAACAGAAAGAACGAGAAGCGACGGTAAGTGAAACGGGAAGTTGTTTAAATACGCTTACATGGTTGGTGTAACGTTAGTTTAAAAAAAAAAAAAAATCCTTATACGGTTATTGTAAACAACTGGGAAGTCAAAGGAATTCATTGGTTATACGCTGCGAGAACATTGGACATATTCAAAGCTCATTTGACAGCCATTATTGATGCTTTAACCCTCTGTTATTATCAGTTATCTAGTTTGTATCATCAATCTAAAATAAAATCTATATACGCTTTATATCTAGGGTCTCTAAAACCTTCAACCGAACTTTGAATAGGATTTGTGGTTTTTATTTCTGCACAGATATACAAAGATGAGTCTCAGTAATCATGATGAACCCTCTTCAGATGTTGATCCAGCTGAAATAAACAACAGTGTGCCTGATACAGCATCAGCTTCTGAGGGGGTGACACCCACACGTTTATTAAAGTGATTTTCCATTATTGCATTATTTTATTTGTATCTTCTTGCACCAATGCGTAGAGCACTATATGTGACCCTGGACCACAAAACCATAAGGGTCAATTTTTCATGGAACATGATCTTTACTTAATATCCTAATGATTTTTGGCATAAAAGAAAATTCAATAATTTTGACGCATACAATGTTTTTTTGGCTATTGCTACAAATACACCCCAGCGACTTAAGACTGGTTTTGTGGTCCAGAGTCACATATACACAATATGTAATAGATAAGTATAACTATACTCAGTCTGTTTCTTTTATGTCTTGTTTTTTCTCTCCGCAAGAATGAAAGAAATAATGGAAAATCAGTGTTTTGAAATGAATGTTAAAGTCAGCATGGGTAAGCTTAAATTTATGCTTGAATAAGCAACACTTATATTGACCACTAATAATTAACTTAATGCTAATTGTAGTGTTTGTTTCTAAGGAAAACATAAAGAGTCATGTGAAGGTGATGCAGATCTGTAAGTGTGTTTGAATTTATGAATATGTATGTTTGTACATATACAATATGTTACAAAATAACCTGATGTTCATATATTTAAAACTGTAGATCCAAGTATGAAAGTGAAATAGAGCAGGCAAGACTCTCATATTTCAACAAAACGCTGGTATTGAACAGGTAAAGATGCTGTGGTATCAAGGATTTTTTTTTTTTTTTTTTTGCAATCCATGATCTTTACTTAATATCCTAATGATTTTTGGCATAAAAGAAAATTCAATAATTTTGACGCATACAATGTTTTTTTGGCTATTGCTACAAATACACCCCAGCGACTTAAGACTGGTTTTGTGGTCCAGAGTCACATATACACAATATGTAATAGATAAGTATAACTATACTCAGTCTGTTTCTTTTATGTCTTGTTTTTTCTCTCCGCAAGAATGAAAGAAATAATGGAAAATCAGTGTTTTGAAATGAATGTTAAAGTCAGCATGGGTAAGCTTAAATTTATGCTTGAATAAGCAACACTTATATTGACCACTAATAATTAACTTAATGCTAATTGTAGTGTTTGTTTCTAAGGAAAACATAAAGAGTCATGTGAAGGTGATGCAGATCTGTAAGTGTGTTTGAATTTATGAATATGTATGTTTGTACATATACAATATGTTACAAAATAACCTGATGTTCATATATTTAAAACTGTAGATCCAAGTATGAAAGTGAAATAGAGCAGGCAAGACTCTCATATTTCAACAAAACGCTGGTATTGAACAGGTAAAGATGCTGTGGTATAATAATAATAATAATAATAATTATTTGTTTGCAATCCAATGTCCAGCTGTGTCCAAAGTGATTCTTTGTTTTTGTGTAGAATGCAGATTTGGAACGTCATTACTGAAAAGATGATTCAGAATGATGCAGATGCTGAGTGAGTGAATCCTAATTTAAATACGTCTTATCTATGTAGTCTGATATTCAGTTACTGTAATAATATTTTTCATTATACAGGGCACTTAAAGAACTGACCCATCAGAACACTGAGCTCTGTGAAAAGACCATGAAAATTTTAAAGGTGGGACATTCCCTGCTCTGCTATATGTTTTAGAAAGAGCATTGTCATTTTATGAATAATTCAATTTGTAAACAATTTTATGGCCATATAACACTAATTGCTGATCTTTTTTTCCAGGAAACACGAGAGCTTCAGGACCAGATCACAGATATCCAAAAGGAAAGACTTGGTACTTATTATTAGGGTTGCAAAAAGGTGGAAAATTACCAGCAAATTTCAGAAACATTTCAGAAATTTTGGAAACTTTCCAGCATTTTTTGGAATATTCCAGAGATTTTTGGAAATTTTCCACCCCTTTGCAACCCTACTTACTATTTTAATGAAGCATTTTCTGCTGTGATTTTGCAGTTTCGTAGAAAATAATCTCATTCATGTTTACCTAGACCTAAAAGGACAAATTAAGAAGAAAATGCAGGAGATAAATGAGTTGAAACAGATGAAGGAGAACCAAGGAGAAGTTCAACAGAGAGCTAAGGAAAGAGCAGAAGCGGTCCTACAGAAATACCAGAAGGTCACCACCATTTTACAAAATGTGTTGCGGGTATGTGGTTTCTCAATGTTTGCTTGTGTACATATTCAAATTTAATCTACCTTGCTGTCTATTTATTTAGAAACACTGCATTTTGAACCTCTTAGTCATAAAAATCTTGCTTTCAGGGAATCATACTGGCCAGTAAAGTCAACTGGAGGGATGATCCTAAATTAAGGGACATTGCAATGGGACTAGAAAACATACCCAACTAAAGATCTGTTTGAACACAGTTCTCCAATTAATGTATACACTTCACCTGTAAATGTGCTCACTGTTACCATGTTCAGTGTATAAAAGCATGTATATTTAAGCTTTTTATAACAGCTCATTCGAGAATGTTTTAGTAGCATTCTGAATGTGCGATATATGAACTGATTTCACCAATGAATTTACTTTTTAAAATAAAGTTCAGGCTGATCCTGTAATAAAAGTTTATATATAACCACATTCATTTCCTAGTTTTACTTCTGTAATGCCATGCATTTGAGCGAAACAGGTTATTCAACAAATAAAATGGCCAATTCAACTCAGAATCAAGCCAGACCTGAATGCCTAAATGGCTAGTTGGCTTTTGATGAACATTATCCATTAGCCTGTTGTCTAAGTCAGTGGTCTAAGACATGCAAAAGTGCAGTGTTGGGGTGCCTCCAGGACCAGGGTTGTGAACCACTGGTCTAAGTAACGTCAATGATACAGAAAAGAGGAAGAAAATGACAGTTTTCGGAATAACGTACTGATAAATCGTTCACAATAACACCAAGAATGTGCAAGGAAAGTTTTGATTTTGATGACATGGTAAACAACTGGACAAAACAGCCTTTTACAAAGTATTTTATTTTCCAGTCACTTTAAGTGAAAAGTTTTAATACAGACATAAAAAAAATACAGACGTGATTTAATAAAGTTCTAGCAGTAGGAAAGGTAAATTGTATCATATTTTCACCACCTGTCCTGCTATACATGGGCTCACTCTCTTCCCCTCCACCAGCACAGGGTTTGGCTGAATGAGTAACCTTCCGTAAGTCCCGCCCACCTGTCCTTTAGTGAGACGGCCAGGATTGACACACACACAGCCAATCACATCCTGAGAAATAATGCTGATGAATCGTTCACAGTAAGACCAGGAATGTGCAAGATAAGTTTTGATTTTGTTGACATGGTAACTAGACAACAACTGGACAAAACAGCCTTTTACAAAGTATTTTATTTTCCAGCCACTTTAAGTGAAAAGTTTTAATACAGACAAAAAAAAATACAGACATGATTTAATAAAGTTCAAGCAGTAGAAAGGATAAATTGTATCATATTTTCACCACCTGTCCTGCAATACATGGGCTCACTCTCTTCCCCTCCACCAGCACAGGGTTTGGCTGAATGAGTAACCTTCCGTAAGTCCCGCCCACCTGTCCTTTAGTGAGACGACCAGGATTGACACACACACAGCCAATCACATCCTGAGAAATAATGCAAAATTAGTTTTCCAGTCAGAATTAATATAACCTTTTATTTGACATGGTATCAACGTATCTGAAAATGTGAGTGATTTACCTTGATGAAATACCGTAGTTCAGAAGGAACGATAAGAATATCAGGTGTGAGGTTCATTTGGCCGAATTGCTGAAACTTGTCATAATCCATGTTGACTTCCTCCGCAGGAGGATAGAGAGGATAGTAGCTAAAAGAACAATTAAATGAAATCTCAGGAATAGCAGAGAAGAGCACAGGCAAACAACATTTTATTACTAATCAAACCTGAGGTAATTTCATTTTAAAGATGAGAAATGAATATGCTCTACTAACCTTCTCTGGGTCAACATGTGTTTCATGATCCGCGAGAAACGTTCTGTGCCCGTGCCACTGCAAAAACCATAATTATACCGTAAATCGGTGCTTGTGCTCACTCATTCCACTGAACATTAATGAAATAATGTAAATTCACATGACAGTTTTAGGTTGTTTTCATGAAATAATTACTAGCTGGTTCATTAGCATTACCTGCTGATCTCTTCAGCTCCCATATGAAACAGAATGTCTGTAGAGGTCAGGCCAAATGTCACATTACCAATGAGGAGCGTGCAGGGGTCAGGGGCTAAGGTCACTCGCTAGGGGTGGAAAATGTATATTGAACAACAAGAGTAGACAGAAATGATTTAATTATTCAGTTTAAGCATTAAGACATTAAATAAAGCCATGTCTTTCTAATTACGTTTGCCCTGAATAACACAAAGATAAGTTCATGATATTAATCACCAGCACTTAAAAATAAAGAAGACGGCCAATTAGATTCAAAGCATTTAGCTAATCATCTCACCGCTGAATCATCTTTGCTGAGGTTGCTCAGGTTGAAGGGTGGCTGAGGATAAATGTAATGATGATGGACATCCCTCTGAGACGGCACAAACACTAACCTGCATCCCGACCTATAATAAAAGAATGCATGCAATGAAAACAGTTGTACATTGTGAGCACTTCCAAAAGACACAAAGAAAAAATTGATATACACACCCTTTGGTTCCTTCTACTATGCTGTCCACACATCTCTTGAAGATGTTTTCAAATGTTTCTGTTACCTGGTTTTTCTGTTGAAATGGTTGAGCATCAAATGGTTACATTTGTGGCCATGATGAAAAATGTTAATACAAGAATTTCAAAAACACACAAAACCTGGTTTACCTCAATCTGCTCATGTTTGGAATCAACAAAAGGCCCAAACTATAAGAGAAATAAATAGTTAATTACTAGTCAAAAATTTCAGATTTAAATAAGTTGTATTAAAATGTCCCTAAAAGCAGTCATACTCTTATGATAGAGAGATAAATATACCTACCAGAATGCACATGTCAGGACGATCTTTATTGATGATAGTAATGAGGTCAATCAGAGGGTCATAGGTCAGACTTTCAGAGGGGGTGTACGGTCCACAAGCCATCATGACCATCACAGGCTCAGACACTGAGAATTTGTGTCATGAAGGGTTTAATATGAGCATTGATCTCAACAGGGAAGTTCTTAATACATTTTCACCAATCTTACCCTCATCCATTTCTTGTTTCCCTTCGGAAGGACAGTAAAAAGGCAGGGGAATACCCTGGTGGGGAAACAAATCACAGAATAAATATCATAACTTACAATTTACCAAATTCTAACTTAACCCAAACAGGTTTCATTTAAAAAGTGCCAATTGCGAGAGATACCTCGTATAGTTTGGTAGCAACAAACCTCTCCCCAGAGGGATTCATACCTTCCATCACGACAACCTACAGAAGAGAATAATAGAATGTTGCTAATATAGATAATAATATATGCCAAACACATTGCATAATTATTAAAGATGGGGGGAAAATACATCCCCTGATACATAATAATCAGAATTTTAAGTGAATTACTAATAATTCTGGTTCCTGAAAATTATATGTAATATAAAAATATTACGTCGTAATAAGATAAATACAAACATAAAAGAAAAAGAAAAAATATGCATCAAATAGTAGGTGTGTATCTCACCTGTCCAGGAAAAAGTGAGAACTCTTTGAGCTCAGACAGATCCACAGGCACCTGTCTGCCCCCCTGTTCCTGTCCGGCCTCCAGCAGCACAGATTGGGTATTGAGCTTCCCGTTACTGTCACAACACACTTGCCCCAGCACTGTGATGCTATCCTACAAGAGAGAGAGAGAGTAAAAAAATTAGATCACATCTAGTTAAAATGGATACCCACAGACTGCAGAATGAACTTTTGCAGACAGATATTTTCCTTTTTATCACTTCAAAAATAGAATTATTTAGCCTCTTTTCTTTATAATGTCCACGATAATGTCTGTGCTTGTACCTGAACAGGTAATGAAACTGGAGAGAATTCCTCTATGTTAAAATGACTTCGCAATTCCTCTCCGAGTTCTTCAATCTTTTCGGTCAAAACTATAGACAACATAGAGAACATATATAAATATCAAAAAAGACAATCTGTATGTTTCATGCAACACAAACACAAATCTACATCCCGCCATGCAGGTAGAACTGTTGCAGTAATTGTGGAAGAATCCACATCCAACATGACAATGCACATTTGGAAAAGAACAAGAACATGGCCTCACCGTCCCGCACGTCTCTCAGTCTCTGGAACATGTATTTGTAGCTGCTGATGAGTGAATTCTCTCCTCCTTCTAGCATCTCAACCCTCACAGCGCTCTGTCCTTTACCCGTCCAGCGAGGACCCTGCACTGCCCCAAATGACGAAACCACCTCTCCTCGCCCACCACGCGTGCCGTATTTTTGAGAAGGGGTTGCACTACACAAACACATAACACAACTTTATTAAAGTTAAGTATATTAAATTGATTATATCATCTGGAAGTTAAAAGGTTACCATGCCAATTATTCCACACTGTCTTTAAGGTAATTTTTGGAAGGTCAGGTTATGGTTGCACTGGCGATTTTAAATCTGAATAAACGTTTGATATATTAAATCACGGTTTCATTTTCACAGAATGTTATTTACCTTATGAAGGATGCTTTTATGTAGAAAACCGTAAATCACAAAAAAAAATGAGCTGGGTTTTCACAGCCAGGGTCACACACACACACACACACACACATATATATATATATATATATTGTGTTAATTTGTGCAAAAATAATCTACCAGCAATGTAAGTGATTTTTAAAAATATATTAGAATGAGTACATTACAATATACATTTATTAGAACAAGTACATTATTATTTATGGGCTTAAAAACAAGATGCTTACACATATTCACTAAATTCGTATTTATAATAATATATTAACAAAAATTAAAACAACATAAAAAAACTTGACATTTACTTTTATCTACAGTGTCATTGTTGAAGGCGATGTTGAAAGTGTCCAGTTCACATTTGATGTCCTCTGCAGTGACTGATGCCATTGTTATTGTGTCCTCTGATGTTCAAATATGAAGAATCTGTAACTTAAGAACAGAAGCAAGAAGATGCATAACGTTACATGTTCCGAATAACAGATTTCATCAGTCGCAATTGTATCAAAGAGAAATATTAGAGTCCAGCTAACGTTAAATAAAACACTGAACTGGCGCTAAACACAACAACTTGACAACCTATTTTGCTTTCTAACGTTAAATACAATTTTATTCGGCGGAAGATAAAGCTCGAAATAAGAAACTTATCTTTAACACAGATTATATAGTAATATTAAACATTACCTTCTATATTAACATAAAAAAATCAGCTGTCACATTCCTCCTCAATCTGTGCATCACGTTCGGATTGCCGCGAAAAAGAACCCGCAAAACAGCACTGAAAGGTCACTTCCGGTTCCTCCACGTGTCCTCCACGACGCCAGAGGGAGCTGTCGACTGATTTCCATCCGATCAGCCGAGAGAAACCAAAGGAGCTAAAGCCAGCAGTTGCTGCACGTGTTTTTGATACAGTAAACGTATAAGCACAGTTGTACTGTAAATTTGACAATTTGGAATCTCAAACATAACTTATCAAAATGCCGAAGGTTAAAGCTGAGAAAAAATCTCGACAACACCAGGAGGTGAAGAGTCAAGGTAGGTTGCGTTCATGTTTTGTACTGTGTATGCTATAACTAAGAAAATGAAGCCTGCTTTTCGGACCACTAAGAATGTTTATTGTGACATTATTTATGACGTTTAAACTTTCAATGTTTATTGATCTGTTTCAGGAATTATGTTCAATACTGGTATTGGTCAGCATATTTTAAAAAATCCATTGGTTGTCAACGGCATCATAGAGAAGGTCGGTAATGTGGATTTTTGAAATTTTCTGTCATTTTCATTTTATATTTCTGGCAAGTCATCTTTCTGCTAAAGAAGGTAACAGCTTTCTGTATGTGTCAGTGTCACCACATTGTATCAGCACAACATAATCTGTGTGTTGATTTAACACAAAAGTGTCTTTGCAGGCAGCATTGCGACCAACAGATGTGGTTCTGGAAGTTGGTCCTGGAACTGGTAACATGACTGTCAAACTTCTGGAGAAAGCCAAGAAAGTAAATGTTACATTAAATGTTTATTGTTGGATTTTCAGTAGCTATGCATATTTATTTTTTTATTATTATTCACATAATTACTTCATTTACTATAATTCAAAGGTGGTTGCATGTGAGTTGGACACCAGGCTTGTTGCTGAGCTTCAAAAACGAGTCCAGTGCACGTGAGTGTTTTTCATACACATTCATTGCCACTGTTGTCAAGATCTCAGCACCTGTTTGACCGAAAAATCTGTTTTCAATGCAGTCCAATGCAAAACAAGCTTCAGATCCTCATAGGAGACGTCCTCAAGACAGAGCTCCCCTTTTTTGATGTCTGCGTGGCTAACTTGCCATATCAGGTATTGGTTCAGAGATTTGTTTCTTCTTTTCGCTGTAGATCTGTCTTAAGAGTTACTGGTGGTAACACTTCACGAGGTCCTATTTAATAGTTAATGTTAGTTAATGCATTAACTAACATTCAGCAACACATTTGTTTCAGTATTTATTACATTTTTTAGCATTAGTTATTGAAACAACTGTTCATTTTTTGTTGCTGTTTTTTGTTTTTTAGCTCAGGTCCAATAGATAATATTAACAGATTTGATTTTAATAATATGCCGTGTTTGTAAATGTTGAAATGAACAGAAACTAACTGAGATAAACTTTAGAAGTATTTGTCATGTTAATGTAGTTAACAAATGAAACCTCATTGTAAAGCGTTAACAAATCACTGGTATTCACATTGAGTTTTTTTTTCTAGATATCATCACCTTTCGTGTTCAAGCTGTTACTTCACAGGCCGTTTTTTAGGTAAGAAATTGGAGAAACTGTTTTTCAGGCTGGTTCTGTAAACGTGAATGTAGAATAGAGTAAACAAACTACTGTTTCACTCTTTAAATTGAAAGATACTGCCATCATATTGAGCATTATGATTTCTTCCGTTCATATTTGTAAGAGTGGCTCATTTTCTCCCCATTATACTGTCTACGACTTTATAAAACCAGTTAAAACCCACTGCATTACAATGGAAAATAATAATGAAATGTTAGATCAGTTTGAATTGAGTTTTGTATTTATTTTGTCTGTAGGTGTGCTGTGCTGATGTTTCAGAGGGAATTTGCCATGCGGTTGGTGGCTAAACCTGGAGACAAGCTATACTGCAGGCTGTCCATCAACACACAGCTCCTAGCCCGTGTGGACCACCTCATGAAGGTTGGTGCCTGCTCAGATTCATTTAATGCATTCTAGGGCTGCACGATTATGACAAAAATCATAATTGTCGATTATTCCCTTGAAAATGTAATTGCGATTATTAATTACGATTATCACCATTTACATTGAATGATGTTTATACCATTGTTTGATGCAACTGCATGCAGTATTTTTATATGAAAATAAACAAGCTGAAAACACTTTAACAACAATGGAAAAACCCTTAAGATAACATGTAGAAAGAAAAAAACTTAAATCTTACTTACTGAAAATCGTAAGCGTGCAGAATAACATAAGTGGACTTTGAACGATTAATTGCCGCTTTGAACGATTACGTAATTGTGGCATCCGTAATTGTAATTGCGATTAGAAATTTGATTAATTGTGCAGCCCTAATGCATTCTTATCATAATTAATATGTAAAATCTTGCACTAAAATGTTATGCTTATGAAGGTGGGAAAGAATAATTTCAGACCACCTCCAAAAGTAGAGTCCAGCGTGGTGAGGATAGAGCCCAAAAATCCTCCACCGCCTATCAACTTCCAGGTAAGTGTCCTTATTAATTAAAGTGTGTATACTGACTTTGCAGTTATTGAAAATAATATAGTCTTGTTTTTTCCACATTTATAGGAATGGGATGGTCTTGTCAGAATTGCATTTGTCCGAAAGAACAAAACACTCAGTGCTGCCTTCAAGTAAGACATCCCTAAATGGCGTTTTGCTGAGTGATCAATAGTAATCAATTTAAGAAGCTGGCCAGTCATGATATGGAACTGACCTTTTTTTTTTTTAATGTAGGTCTGCTGCGGTTGAACAGTTATTGGAGAAGAACTACAGAATCCATTGCTCCGTGCACAACATGGTGAGTCTGCTTCACTTTGACACTTTAAATATACTTGACTTGAGACACCATTATATTCATGGCTTTTGTGGGTCTTAAGAAGTCTTATGGTGCGTTCAAGTCATGTTGGATAGATCGTCACCACAAAGTCGTTATTACGAGTGGGAAACTCAAAATTTTCTTTAAGCCCCGAGTTTCCGAGTTGGGGGCGTGTCAATGAGAAACATGGCGGAATCGATGGATGCTGTAGTTGACGGTAAATTTTTTATTAAATTGATAGTTTAGTTGTTCTATAAACTTAAATTGGTCATGTTCTTGTTACGCAGCTGAAATCCAAGTAAAAAAATGCAGACCATGTTGTATTTTCTTGTAATTTATTAAAAGAAGGTACACCGCCATCTTGTGCCGACTAAACTGACTTGAACGCACCTGACATCGTAATTACGACTTGTCAACTCGTAAGTACGAACGTTCCAGGAGGACTTGAACGCAGCATTAATTCACCCTTTCACAAATTTAGGCAGAAAGTCCTAAATTCATAGTCATTGCATTAGATGTCACGTACATTGCAAAAAAAAGTTGTCTTCCTTAGTATTTATGTCTTGTTGTAAAGTACAGCCTTAAACTAGTTTAATTTAATTGAGATGCAAAATGAACATAGTTGAAGTCTGTTTTCTGAGAAATTGAACAAAATGAAGTGTTTGAGTAAAACGCAAACAAATGTCTGTCAATAAGGAATGAAGACTTTTTTCTCCCTTTGAATTAAGTTGATTTTTTTTAGCCCATCTGCAGATATTTTGTCTTGTTTTAATCTTTAACTCGCTTTATTTTGAACAATTCCTCAGAAAGCAAGATATGTTATCTTACTGTATGCCATTTTGCTTATCAAGTAAATGTATCTTGATTTAAGATTTAGATGTTTGCACAGGAAAACAATACAAAAATTAGGTAGGTAGTTGAAGGTAGAGTAAAAGTTATTCACATATTCTCTTTACACTATGTTAAAAAAAAAAAAAGTTTGCATTTAGAGAACATGCTGACATGTCGTTCCCTTTAATTTATTCCTTTAATTTTTTTAAATTGGTTTAAACAATGTACCCTCTTAAAGTCTGCTGAAACCCTTGCATTAAAATACATTTCCAAATTGTATTACAGGAAATACAACAGGATTTCAACATTGCTCAGAAAATTGAAAGCATCCTTCAAGAGTCGAAGTTTAGCGACAAGAGGGCACGTTCCATGGATATAGATGATTTCATGGTGTAAGTATGATGCACTTTGCTTCATTATTGTTTTTTTTTGTTTTTTTAGGGGTGTTCGTTAAGTATCTTTTCTGCATCCGTTTTTTATGGTAGGCTTCTTCATGCATTCAACTCCGCTGGGATACACTTCTCCTAAGACAGCTACTAGGTTGACAGGAAGTGGTCACAATATTCTCCTATTTTGTTGATGCTATGTGAAGAAATGAATGATATTTCTTTTCAATGGACATGCAATGGGACATCTAATCACTCAGGCTGGAAATGTTTTGTGCCTTTCCTGAATCAGGAAGTATTTACAAACTTTATTCAGAGTTAAAACTAGTGACTAGTGTTAAGAGGTTTTGAAGAGGACATCTTGGGTTTTTGTAACTTGTCTTTATGTACTCACTCTGCAGTTCTGAGTACACCAGTTTACTCTTCATATAACTGAGGTTGTCATAAAGAATATTAAACTTCATCCCCATCAGTCTCAGCACTGCACACACAACATACTATCCCGCCACTGTGTACTGCTCAATACTGAACTGTCAAACTGAGAAATTATAAACTGCTAACACTTCACAATAAGGTTCAGTTGGTTAACTGTACCAACTGTATCAGGTGTCATGAACTAATTGATGGCGTTTTTACAGCATTTTGTATCTAGCTTAATGTTAATTTATAAATATAGTAATTGTTAATTTAGTAAACTTGGATTAGTGTATATATAAAAATTAACCTAAGTTAATAAATGGTGTAAAAGTATTATTCATTATTTGGCCATGCTAGCTATTGGATTAATGTTAACCACTTGGAACTTATTTTCAAGTGTTACCTAGAAATTTTTATTAATATTCTACCAACAGTTAAGGTAATAAGGTTACTGGTATGTAATCTTTGTGTCAAGTCAAGTCAAGTCACTTTTATTTATATAGCGCTTTTAACAATACAGATTGTGTCAAAGCAACTGAACAGCATTAATTAGGAAAATAGTGTGTCAATAATGCAAAATGACAATAGTAAACGCTCATTTTTCAGTTAAAGGCAGTTCATCATTGAATTCAGTGATGTCATCATCCAGCTCAGTTCAGTTTAAATAGTATCTTTGCAATCAAGTCAACGATATCGCCGGAAATGAAGTGTCCCCAACTAAGCAAGCCAGAGCCGACAGCGGCAAGGAACCAAAACTCCATCGGTGACAGAATGGAGAAAAAACCTTGGCAGAAACCAGGCTCAGTCGGGGGGCCAGTTCTCCTCTGACCAGACAAAACCAGCAGTTCAATTCCAGGCTGCAGCAATGTCACATTGTGCAGAGGACTCAACTGGCTCCTGTGGTCTTGTCCCCATGGCCGTCTGCCGCCCGTAGTTGATTTTGATATTCTAGGTATTATCAAATGGCCAGGGTTTTGAGAATGCAGCGGACGTGGAGGACTATAATGTAACAAGAGCTCATTCAGATACTGAGGTGCTAAACCATTCAGGGCTTTATAAGTAATAAGCAAGATTTTAAAATCTATACGATGTTTAATAGGTAGCCAGTGCAGTGTTGACAGAACCGGGCTAATATGGTCATACTTCCTGGTTCTAGTAAGAACTCTAGCTGCTGCATTTTGGACCAGCTGGAGTTTACATATAATGGCTAATTATGTAATCGGTGATTAAACTAATCTCAGATTCATTTAAGGCATGTTTCTTAGGAAGGTTTAGCTGTACAAGGTCAATAAAACCATTGAAAAAGTATTGTGTTAAAACTTCAGTATTTAAAAATCAAGAACAGGATCTGCATATAAATGTTTTGACTTTAAAAGAAACTTGAGAAAACGTTTGTTTTGTTGCTCACATATCCCGTGTCAGACTTGTCAGTAGTGTGTTTCTATTGTAAATCACTTTCAACTGTTCAAAGACACTCAACAGCTTTGAATTGTTGTGCTGTCAGTGAAGCCGAGTTTCAGATCCTCCTGTTTTGATGCAGGAGAAAAGTGAAAGTTGGAAATCTGAACTTGGGAAAAGTTGCTTTGATGCAACAATTATATAGTGAAAATACTTTATTTTCCTCTTTTTTTTTTTTTTTTGCATAAGGAAAACTTGAGTAAAGCTTTTGATTACATTACATCATGTTATGCTTGCCCATGTTTTACCTTATTCTGTGCCATGCTGAACATAAAAATACAAATGAATGACCAACTTCCTGAGCGTACTACTCAAGAAAAAAAGTAAATAAAAACGTGGTCTAGCTTGCTGGTCTGTTGGACAGTTTTAGAAGGATTATGGGCACATTTGAGCTGATCCGACCCAGTTAAACCAGTCTTTTTCTTTCAGCAAAATGCATTCTATGTTCTTTCATAAAAATGCTAAATAATGGTGGCCATTCACATGAAATACAATTAAACGAGTTTGGTCGTTGTTGGAATAAATGAGTGGATTATTCCTCTGGGGGTTTCGTGCGAGTTTCCAGCTGTTTGTTGTCGTTATATTATTTGGCCACTAGATGACTCTCAAGTACCGCTACAGAGGTCTTATAGAGCGTACTATGTACATGAAGGCTAATAGCGACTTACTTTAAGTACATGACTAAAGAAAGCAAAAAGTGTGAATGAGAATCATCTTTTAAAAATAAATAAAATGGAAATAGTTTTGCCACAGCATAGGGCATAATTAGGAGGATTGAGACTGTTGCTTGATCAAATCAAGTCGGTAAATTCTGCATGTTTTCCTCCTCAGCGTGGCTCATTTCACTCCTACCAACACCAAAATGTCACTCCGTGTCACTGAGCTGAAGTTTCTTACCGTAGTATTGACAGATCCAGCTCTATTGATTGATAGCAGGCAGGGACTCGTATATTCTGGGGTGAAGTGTCTTGCTCTATGGGGAACAGGAAGGAATTGGTTTAAGAGTTGGAGCTCAACAGGTGTACACAGCCTCACATGAGTGACAATGGCCTCTACTGTCAATCAATACAAGAGTTTGTGTTGACTGCCTGATGGAGCTCATGCACAGGCAGAGCAGAGAGATAGATAGATAGATAGAATTTTACTTTTTCATATTGTTTACTTTTTCATTCTTACATTACCATTAAAAATTCTGGGGTCGATAGGTTTCTTTTTAGTCTCTTATGCTTACTAGCCTGCATTCATAATAGAGTAGATTATACATATATACTATATTTAACCCTCTGGCCCTCTTTGGTAATTTTTGACCGAAAAATTTTATATTTTGAAATTTAAAAAATCTTAGCTTCATCGGGATGAGATGACACTTGGTTGTTTATTGAATTACATTGAATAAAATATCAATTAATTACAAAATGTTTGTATAAAGTGTTTTGAATTATCACTATCCATTCCTTAAATTTTTTTAATGATCAAATACTTAGTAACAAAAATGCTTTCTATGTCTTCCCTTTCTAACAAGATTTTAATGTTTGACTGTAATCATAATGTAAAACATGATATTTATCTAACCAAAAATATCTAAACCTTGACAAAAAGTAGTCTTTTAGAATGTCTAGATGTATATCTAAATGCAAAACCTAAAAAAAATGAAGAAATTATGTCTAAAAACAACGGGAATCCAAAAGCCTCTGTATATATATATATATAGGGTGCTAATACAAGAGGTTACGCAACATTACATTAAGTTTTTATTTTTTAATGCCTCAAGATGGCTCAATTCTCACTTTAAAAAAAAGGATTTTAAATGCCTTCACTCTATTTTAATGTGAAATATTGCATTTATTAAAAAATAGTAAATAAATAAAAAAAAAATATGAATTCTAATGGAGAAAATAGCTCATTAAAATTGTATAAATATTGCATAGTATCATAAAATTCCCTCAAAATCATAAATAATAATCAAAAAATATTTTTGAACAAAAATATATTACATTGATTTTCCTGAAAAAAAGAAGAAGTTACATTTCAAGGCTTCGGTCACTTTTGACCGTGAAGGAGGCAAGTGTGACTCCTAAACGAAGAGGGCCAGAGGTTTAAAATATAGTAAAGACAGTAATATTGTGAAATATTATTGCTGTTTTCTATAGTAAAATATTTTAAAATGTAATTGATTCATGTGATGGCAAAGCTGAATTTTCAACAGCCATTACTCCTGTCTTCAGTGTCACATGATCCTTCAGAAATCATTTTAATATGCTGATTTGGTGTGCAAGAAACATTTCTTATTATTATCAATGTTGAAAACAGCTGTGCTGATTAAAAGTTTTGTGGAAAACATTATCCTTTTTTTTTCAAGATTCTTTGATAAATAGAAAGTTCAAAACAAGTGTTTATTTGGAATAGAAATCTTTTAACATTATAACGTAACATAAATGCCTTTGATTTAATGTTTCCGTGCTGAATAAAAGTATTAATTTCTTAATACAGACTCTAAACTTTTAAACCGTAATGAATAGGCAATTCATTTACTCATTTTTATTTTTGCATCAGTGATGCATTGAAAGAGAAGTTTTATGAAAGTTTAGAAACTCCCCACATTGACTCTCAACACTCCTCACAAATCACACATTTTTAAAGCGATGCATAATACATGAAATTAAGCAGCACACACATTTATGTTTGACATTTCCGGAGCTAAATGTCACCTGAACAGGTGTATCTTTTATTGCAGGACGTCCTGCAGTGCAACTGAACTTTTTTTGCATTGCAGCTGCTCATTTAAACAGATCCCTCTCTAACTGTTTCACAACATATCGCTTTATCTTGTGGCAGATGTGACTGAATCGTCTGAGAAATCTTTGTGGCCTTACAGCAAAATGCTTTCAGCAGTATTAGAAACTTTCCGGCTGAGTCACAAACGCTCAATTATCCTTGCGCAGACTCTCCATTTTCTGCTTGGCTCCTGAAGTCATGATGAAAATTATTAATTGGGCTTTAGGTGTGAATCCCTCTAATGCTGCCATGATACTGTCCTAGTTTTCCTGTATACGCAGGTTCTTGCCAGTCGCTGAGCCTCAGGCCTGCTGATAGAATCGAGATTAGAAATTCAAATGTCTTCTTTGAAGTAAAGCAAGCGAGCTTTTGAGTCTGGCACCCAGAGGACATGCCAACCCAGTCTACACATTGAATCCTGTGAAACTGTGTTTGACTTTGAAATGTATTTATTTATCTATCCTTCTACTGTATCTGGTTCTTTTTTCCCTATTAAATTGTTCACTTGGGGCAGACGCTTAGATTCTCTTGATCACTCTCTGTGATACAGAATAAAGGAGAACTCTGAGCGACTGGAGGCAATGGGAAATATCTGACCTGTGGTTCAAGCATCAGTCGCTGCATGGCTTAATCTGATGTTTCAAAGTCACTATTGCTTTCTACTGGAAGTGTAGAAGTTCTTCTTGCCTTCACTGACCTCTGTGTTGCAATGAATGTAGTGGCCGTTTCTGATTGGCTGGCTGCAGCAGACCGTGGGGGTGTCCCATAAATACTCACTGTAGCATTTAGCTGCTGTCAGAGTCAATGGTGCGGGACGATCTTAACGACCCCCAGACACTGATGCCATGATAAACTAATTTTAAAGGGACTCCATCAATGAGAAGGTCACGGTGAGGATCTCATCACAGTATTAAATTTGTTAGCTGGCTGTGATGAGTCATTCTATCACATTGGGATCCATTATAGATTTTGCATCTTAGATGTGTCAGAATGTGCTTTTGTAAATTTGTGGTACTATTGAAATCGTTTATTCATTTAGCCAGCATTTGAGGTAGTCAGAGTCCCAAAGCACTTTTTTTTTTTAAATGTTGACTTTTTAATTATTATTAGGGTAGAGAGGACAGGAACTGATGTGGAGAAGATCATAAAATGCTGTAAAAGTAATTATTATATTTTATATGTATTTTCAAAATGTGTGAACATACTTAAAGCCAAAATTCATGCTGTTCCAAACCTGTATGTTGTCCTTTTTTCTGCTGAACACAAAAGAAGATATTTTGAAGAATGTTGGGGGTCTAAAAAATATTGGACCCCACTGACTTTATCGACTCGTATAAAAAAAAAAAACCCACCAATATCTTCTTTTGTGTTCTACAGAGGAAGGCCAGACAGGTTTAGAATGAAATTAGGGTGAATACATGATGACAGAGTTTCCATTTTGGGGTGTACTGTCGATTTTCAGAGAATATATCCTGAATTAAATAAGTTGGCAAGTTATTTGCAAATAATATTTTTTTGTTTTAAACAGAAATCTAAATATTTATTTAACAAGAAAAAAATGCTGTAATTTGCCTGTTTATATCTAGTGCATTTTGCTTCTCTACTTAATTTATTTGGTTTTATGGATGCTTAGGTATTTTACTGGAAAACATCAAAAGTGATGATTAAGACAATATTATTTTGCAGTACATGAAATGATGATGATGATAAATCATTGTACACTTAATATTTTTGTAATTTTTTTTCATTTAAAAGGTTTCCTTCAAGCAAGATTTTCAGAGAATGTATCTTAAATACAATAGTATTTTGCCTGCACTGGCCTTTAATTCTCACATTTTAAATTAAACATAACCAAGTTATTATCTGATAAACAAGATATGAAAACAAGTCTGTATATCCTGTGCAGAATTGCTTCTCATGTAAATGAATTTTGTTTTAAGGATTTTTACCATTTTTATTCAAACACCTAACTAAAAACTCATCAAGAAGTCTTTTTTGCAGTATATTGAAATACTGAGGTAATTTCTTCTCTTTCTAAATATTTCACTTTTTTTTATATTAAATGCTGTTGACATTACTCCCTTGTTAATTTAATGTGATCTCACACTAGACCTTTGAATTAGTGATACCCCAGTGACAAGTTAATTTCTTAAGAGCTTTCACACTGATGATTAGGCCCGCGACTGTCTGCCTTCTCTTCATATATTTCCTCTCCCGCTCTCTCAGACTAACGGATGCTTGAAATGCACGGCGTGGCTGTACGTTGAGGTATTCCCTGCGTGCTCAGTGGGACGTGGCACAGGAGCACGGCTGGGGTCTGACCTGCGCCCCCCTGTCGGATATTGATGTCTGCAGATGTTCACATACAGAAAGGGCAGCCTCATCCCCTCCTGCTCCTGATAAATCATATAAGGGAGGGAGATTCACACTGCATTATTGATGGTCCGCAGGGAGGGATGAGAGAGGGCTTACTAGAGAAAGAGAGAGAGAGAAAAAAAATGCTGTTCAGCCTTTTCAGCTGCCCAAGGTTAGCCAGACACCAGTTAAGAGATCCTGACAGGTGTGTGTGTGTGTGTGTTAGTGAGAGAAAGATTTTCCCCATGGGAGACGATGATCTGGAGTTTTTGAGAGCCAGCCTTGCTGTGACAGGCCTCTCCACAGCAACCTGTCAGGGCAGCCCCTTTCAAGCAGGTTTGAGGGATGTCATGAGGCTTTGGCATGGCGGTCTTTTGGAGGGGGAGGGAGAGAGAAAGACAGATTGAATGGAGAGCCGTATTTCCTGCACTCGCCCCGCTGACTATAACAGGCATGGATTTTGTGAGGCTGTGAAGCTCAGCCTCGTGCATTCTGCAACTTTCATTTTGATCATTTAAACATCAGTGCCCTTTAGGCACAAGAAGGAATTCTGGCTTTATTCAGAGTAGCATACTAACATACTTCTCTTACTATTTGTGTATTATAAGTAAAGTGTGCAACATTTTTTGCACATAGAATACCCAGATGCATTTGCAATGTGCAGGGTATGACACAGCGCACTGCATGGAACATTGTATGCCATAATGCTCTGTGCTCAACTTGACCTCATCTTTCCAGTACCCAAATTAAAATCAACTGCAATCTCTTTTTTAACTTTGAATATTTGATTAGTCTGCCAAAAGGTAAGACATGTTACAGTAATGTGAATTAAAAACATGAACTGGCTATTTTATTTTAAGGAGGATGGAAGACAAGCACGTAATATTGTGAGATCACGTGACCACCATGTGGAACTTGAAATGTGGAGTGCTTATTGTTTCACGTAAAATTTAAATTCCATTCCCAGCATTATCTATTTCATGTGAGTATCCCTGGCCAGCATGTGACAAAATAAGTTATTTAAAATAACAACAACAACAATAATAATAATGATATTTATTGATTTATTTATTGCATTTTGTGAGCTGAATGTAATTTCTGCCAACATACTATAACTTGCTGCTACTATTATAGTTTTTCTCGATTGCTAACACACTGTAACTGATTTATTTGGCACAAGTTTTCAAACCATTCATACAGTTCTTGAAACAAAGACACATTTCTCAAAAAAATGTAACACTTTTCACCTGTTTTCACACTTTACAATTTGCTTAGTGTTTTCTGCAAAACTCTACTCAAGAACGACATCATTTTGCACAGGTTTAACCATGTTCTCATTTAGAAAACACAAACACACAATATAACTACCTCAAGTATCACAAAATGAACACAAATAGCACACATTTATCCACGTGTGAACATTAAGTAGCAAAACTGATGACACACCAGTCAGAATCTCAGGATGATATGAACAAGAGCACAGGTGATTATGTGATTTGAAAAATGAATCCTGGTAGTGGGAGACAAAGAGGAATAGGAGGAGAAAAGAAAAATGAAGGGGACGAGGTCAAAGGTCACTTGTTCCTGATGAAATACAAAGCACTATAGTTGACCATGTTCTTGTGTATGGAATAACCATAAGGAAAGCTGGCCTGCGCATCTACAGGGTTTTTACACTACTTACACATTACAATTACAGTACATAGCAGCCGTACTTCAGATGAGAGAACTTTCACTATTCTTTGTACTGTAAATACTGTAGCACAAACCCTCAAACTCGGAGCTGTTGAATTGATTTGTTGCCAAGTTCTTCTTACATGTACTGTATTTGTGCAGAACTGAGAGTCGACTGTCTAGGAGAGGCAGAAAAAGTATTTTGCCAGAAGACTAAGAAACTGCTATAGTATAACAAATATGTAAGGATATTACTGTACCAATACTGTAATGCAGCTTGGCAGAGGATGTTGTATTTATTTATTTACAGTAACTGACAGTATATTCCAATGTGTGTTTACTGTATATTCTGTTGTTTGGTTTTTGAACATTTCTCTTCTGCTTTTCATCTACTGTAAGATCATTTTGCAGTGTAATGAAACTAAACTTTCCTTAAACTTTCCTGCTGAATTTTACTGTATCTGCACCTCTCTATTTATACTAGCCTACATACAGTAACAGACATTGACTAGCAAAAGGATTCCTGTTTCCCAAAAGGAGGTTTTTGTAACAGTGTTTTGAACTGATCTCTCTAGGCAGGAAAATAGTCAGTGTATTTGACAGCTTTGTGTACCATCTGAGGCCAAAGTTTGAGTCTTACAAAAGTGACTAAAATGTTTGATTTTGACCTGGAAGTTTGAAGTTTGCACAAGTTGGTGAGTAGTTTTGAGATTGTGTTTAGTTGTGAAAAAATTGTGAATTGTTTCATGAATTGTGTGTTAGCAATCGAGAAAAACTGTAAGATATGGTAAACTGGTATTATCAAAGTCCCTTTAAGGCAAGTCATGTCACTCGGCGGCCATCTTTGAAACGCCTCTCAGGCATGCAAGTGCAGCTCCTATCTCTTTGAATGGGGAAACATCAAATTCTCCAAAACTGTTCTCAAAGCTTATGATTAAATTTCATATTTGAAATCACCAAAGAAATCTGACAACAGCTGTGTCAAAAATGTTTTCTTTTCCTCAAATAGCGTTATAAAAAGCTTATTTTTCAGGCAAGATCAGCCAGTGCGCATGCGCAGTCCTAAGCACTGTTGCCAACTCTCGCAAGACAAATAAGCAACCGCTGCTTCAAAAACAAGCCCAAAACAAGCCCAATTTTTTTTGATGATTTATTATCATCAATATTATTTATTATCAATTATTTATTACCAATAAATGAGCCTGCAACATATTAAACTGAAAAATAGGCTAAAAGAAAGTCATCCCACTCCTCTACGTCTACTTATGTCATCGCTTCGATTACAGCGTCACGGCGCCTTCTTTTTGAACGTGATTTTCTCCAATGAGAGGAATGAGGGGGCGGAACATTTGGCAAATTAAGCTGCAGCACTTATATTATTGCACTGGTTGGCTATTAACTGCTGATCTCTCTAGGCAGGAAAATAGTCAGTGTATTTGACAGCTTTGTGTACCATCTGAGGCCAAAGTTTGAGTCTTACAAAAGTGACTAAAATGTTTGATTTTGACCTGGAAGTTTGAAGTTTGCACAAGTTGGTGAGTAGTTTTGAGATTGTGTTTAGTTGTGAAAAAATTGTGAATTGTTTCATGAATTGTGTGTTAGCAATCGAGAAAAACTGTAAGATATGGTAAACTGGTATTATCAAAGTCCCTTTAAGGCAAGTCATGTCACTCGGCGGCCATCTTTGAAACGCCTCTCAGGCATGCAAGTGCAGCTCCTATCTCTTTGAATGGGGAAACATCAAATTCTCCAAAACTGTTCTCAAAGCTTATGATTAAATTTCATATTTGAAATCACCAAAGAAATCTGACAACAGCTGTGTCAAAAATGTTTTCTTTTCCTCAAATAGCGTTATAAAAAGCTTATTTTTCAGGCAAGATCAGCCAGTGCGCATGCGCAGTCCTAAGCACTGTTGCCAACTCTCGCAAGACAAATAAGCAACCGCTGCTTCAAAAACAAGCCCAAAACAAGCCCAATTTTTTTTGATGATTTATTATCATCAATATTATTTATTATCAATTATTTATTACCAATAAATGAGCCTGCAACATATTAAACTGAAACCACTCTTTTATCTGAAAAGCAAAAACAGAATTGTACAAAAATCAGCAAACTGCAACAAAAATGGGAACAAAACTCATCTCCAATCACCTGTGTGCAGAATAGGATTGGAGAGATGGAAAAGGAGAAAAACACAAGAGCTTCAAAGGGGAACTGTAACATAGCCACATATTTATAGCCTACTAAAATATAGGCTATTCGAACCATATTTACTCTTAGTATTAGTATAGGACTACTTGTTTTTTATTACAGCCCGTGATAATTAATACATTACAAAAACATTGTAAAAATTAGGCTAAAAGAAAGTCATCCCACTCCTCTACGTCTACTTCT
>NW_015649610.1:137344-145843 GCF_001515625.1 Sinocyclocheilus rhinocerous
AAGGATATTCTGCCCAAGCCATCAAACTGACATCATCAGAGAAGGACTGCCATTCCAGAGCAGAAGCAAATGATCAGACTGTGATTAAAGATTACCAAGACAAACTATTTTTTTCAGCGGATTAATTGTTCACATCAAGACTAGCAATGTGCGCTAGTAAAGTAAATAAAGTGAATTTTGATTTCATGCCGACTTTAACTGCGAGTGTCATTCAATGCATTGGAGAATATGGCGAACATAAATAAAGAAACGAAGTTGCTTGTCAGATTTCCCTAACAAGCAACCATATTTTTTAAAATAAGCCCAAAAAAACGCAAACCGCGACCTGGGATTTTTTCACGCAACTTTACAAAAAAAGAAGCCCAAAGTCGCGTACTTGGCAACTATGGTCCTAAGCGCACGTCTCATAGCGCTGACTGTTTCTATAGCAACCGGGACTTCTAACGGAAGCTGCAGTGACGCGCTGACTTTACTGATTAGCTATTGGCTCTTTCATTCAGAAGGCGGGGCTTCCTGCGATTGAGCGGCCATATTGAGCGTTGCATTTTTCCCCATTCAAAACTATACCAGTGACACGTCTTGTGTATTCTATAGTCTTTGGTATTATCCACCATTGTCATTAAAAAAGTAAAAATTAAAGAATAATTCTAAAGGCTACTTTAACAGTTTAAATGCTGGAAATCACTATACAATTTTTAAAATCAAAGCAGATTTTCAAACACTGGGCATCATACACTAAATGACTGAAGATCACACTCTTCAAGACTTTCAGGTAATTCTGGATACAGCAAACACAGAAAAACATGCATATGCCTTTTAAAATGGGCTCAAAATATCCTCTGACTGGATGGAATCATAGTCTGAAGCTAAAAAAAAAACAACTAAAAACGTCGGTAACTACAGTATTTTGTTAGAAATGTTTCAAAAATGTTGTTTTAAGGGTGATTGCTAATATCTTTACTACAACATACCACTTTTTCCTTTGGCTAAGTGCCCATATTACTTAAACAATTCCCACTTCCAGTCATTAGGATTCAGCTTTTGAAGATGCCAGTAAAATTTAACCTGCCATGCAAACTCAATTCCTCTCTCTCTTCTCTTCTTCACACTGTGGTTTTGAATGAATTAGCTCCCTCTTTGATGGCGAGAAGCTTTGAGAGCTTGTCCTCTAGACACCCAGCTGCCCCCGGGTGTGGTTAATTCCTGGTGCAGTGCAGGCCGCCTCTGAACCTCCAGAGGGGGCGGGACAGGCATCTGGGGAGCGGGTGAGCAGCCCTCGTTCTGCCAGCCGGAAACAACCCCGCTCACCCGGGTGCAAGCTCTAGAACTCGGTCTTCTAGAGTGTTCTAGAATGCTGTAGAATGCCACAGGGGATGAATTCGATTGAGATTTTGATGCATTTAATGCCAGACTAAGGGGAATAATCTCTCCCTGTGGCAAAAAATGAGATGATTTGATATTCATATTAATATTTTTTAAATTCATGCTCCAAGTATGCCCAGCTCAGCCAAAACTGGAACACATCCTTCACAGTTAACCCAGCTAACATAAATGTGTTTTGAGAATGTTTAGCTAATGTTTAGTTAATTCTGAATGTTCAACACATCTAGTTTTTTTAAATGCTTTTTTTTCTCATATGAATGTTAAGGGAACATTCCATTCAATTTTGCAAACATTATGGGAATGTTCTCTAAAAATACTGAAACAAGTAGTAACATTTAAAAATGTTACACTCTTAAAAATAAAGGTGCTTCACGATGCCATAGAAGGACCTTTTTGTCTAAATGGTTCCATTAAGAACCTTTTAACATCTTAAGAACCTTTTTGTTTCACAAAAGGTTCTTTGTGGCGAAAGAAGGTTCTTCAGATTATAAAAAGGTGAGAAAGAGATGTTTTTTTTTAAAGAACCTTTGACTGAATGGTTCTTTGTAGAACCAAAAATGGTTCTTCTATGGAATCGCTGTGAAGAACCTTTTAAGCACCTTTATTTATAAGAGTATAGACAAACATCCAACAAAAACATTTCAGAATTTTTTTTTTATATGTATAAAGAATATATTTTGAGTACATAATGACCAGATAACTTTGAACAAATGTTCTGTTAATGTTACCGGAATAATGTTTGTTTATAACTTTGAGAGAACCTTGACAGAATATTTCCTGTTAGCTGGGCATTCACTGTGAATCTTCTCTGATATTAGTCCTGCTCTGTACATTTACAACATCGCATTCTCAGCATATAAAACTCTAGTACTTACTCTTAAAAGATACATCCTATATATGATGTTAATTCAGTCTTGAGGTAAGTGTACTTGAGCAAACACAAATGCAGTAATTTCTCCTCGTCTTCGAGCGGCATGGCCATCTTCTTGATAATTTAAAATCCAGGTGTGAAGGAATGTCAGCTCTCTTCTTGAATAACACCATTAAACCCTCTCTGGTAGAGCTGAGTGCCAAGGTCTAGGCTGTTAGATAGCAATTATGTCTCCAGGAGAGCAAGCGGAAGGGAATCTCACTCATTTAATTGAGTGTCAGGCTGCTATCTGCGCATGTGCTTACTGTAATCGGACATGTTCCACGTCCCACAAATCGTGAGCAGGCCAGTTCAAGGTAAATTTCACAGATTACTCCCTGTGGCTTTTATTCCATATTTATTAGCACTGAAGACATTTTTATGCTAGCACACTCCTAAAAGTTGACTAAATTAACCTTTAGCAGATAGAAATAATTTTACAAAAGCTACATTTATCTGATAAAATTGCAGTAAAAACAGTGATATTGTGAAATATAATTATGATTTTTAAAAATTGTTTGCAAGTTTAATATATTTTAAAATATAATTACTTTTGATGAATTTTCAGCTGTCATTACTCCAGTCTTCAGTGTCTCATGGTCTTACAGAAATCATTCTAATATGCTGACTTGGTGCTCAATAAACATTTCTAATTATTAGCAGTGCTGAAAACAGTTGTATTGTAGAATTTTCAAAAGAACAACGTTTCTTTTAAATAGAAACTTTTGTTACATTATATATTTTAGGAATGGTAGTATACGCATTTAAAATGTACAGTTTGTCTCGTCCAGGAAAATGGACCAGAAATATTGATGAATCGTCCTGCACTGCACAGTTTTTTGTCCAATCAAATGCTCTCTAGAATGAGAATGTCCCTCCCCCTAGTAAGTAGCAAATGGTAGTTCATTGCTGTGACATATAATGCTTATTGACTACGAAATGGGACAATCTATTGGTACTTCCTGTCCAAAACTCCTGGGTAATGCTTTACTATTGGTTCAGTTTTTGGTATCATGAACTATCAATGAGCAACATTTTTCAACGTTTTTTTTTTTTTTTTTACATTTCAAGTTTTATAAATTAACATTACTTTCTGTATTATGAACAAACATGGATTAACAAATGAACAACAGTATAGTTATGGACTAACATAAACCTATAGATTATAAAATGCTATTAACTAATAAATGCATTAACTAATATGAACTGATTGAAATTTATTGTAAAGTATCACCACTTCCTGTTTCAATAAAAAATGTCAACACAGAAAAAAAAAACTGCTCTTGCCAAGTGATTTCATGAGATTTTTTTTTTTTTTTTTGGGGTCTATAAATGACAGGGAAAGATCAAATTTTCCGTTTTACATTGTATCATACACTGTATGCCCACATAGCACCTTCAAAGTGTGGTTTGAAATATGTAAAATTATTCTACTTTGACCCGTTAGACTTCAGATACGTCACTCCAAGGTGACTCTGGGCTGCTGTGGAGTTCAAAGGCAGGCGTTCGTCAAGCAGAGGTGTTTGGTTGCTAAACCTCATATCAGAGTTTTTCTCCGGAGGTTCAAAGAGTGAAGGTCAAACTCATGCTAAGCCGCCTCGTTAACTCTCCATCACAGTGCGTCATTGGTCCATGAGCGTGTGTGCGTGGGGAGGATGTTAACCTCAGGCTAATTTCCTCTTGCCTCCACTGACTTTTTTTTTTTAATGACACACAGACAGCTGCCACTTCTGAAGGATGTCTGTCCCACAGGGGTGCTTCATTAAGGCGCGTCTCAACCCACGCTCAAGCATGCAAGCAAACACAAAGCATGCCGCCACACGCAGACGTTGTTACTGTCTCTGATCACTGTGTTCCGTCAGCAAATTCTGTCAGATGTGATTTCCAGAGTTGCTATTCCTCTTTCTCGCTGTCACGGAGGAGGGGGGCTGGGGTTGACTGATATTTCTAGTTTTTGAACACAGCACCATTCTTGTAAAAACTTTGCAGCCTAATATGTGGGATCAGCAGATTGTAGTGAAAGGAAAAGCAATCGTTATACAACAGTTCTTTTGCCAGATACTTTTTCTTTACAAGACAGTTAATTGACCATTTTATTTTTAAGCTCCGCCTACCTTGGTTATTGTTGCTAATTCAGACAAGCTGTAATGGACTGGAGATTTATGTGAATAGTGTGTTTTTCAGGAAATTGCTTTCATGGGTGGTCATACGTTGTCCTGGCTGGGATTTAAAAATTGCCTAAAATTGGAAACTGGATTTTGGCTTTGTTTTCCTGTTGACATGCTCGCTACAGTCCACATACATTAAATGTATGCGTATTTGCATGACTGATCCTACAGATCCTACCTTCTCACATATCATGATTGGTAAATAATGTACAGTGCCTGAACGCTATGGTCAAACTCGGGCGTCATGCACTCATGATTTTTGAGGGGGCACGTGGGGGGTGGGGGGTTTGAATCATGACACACAGCAGCCACGATAGCACTGTATAACTGATATAGGCTTATGTTTTATTTTTTTCGAAATATTTCCAAACGTGTTAACTACAGGAAATATCTTGATTCTCAAATATGTCTAGCCTAATAAATGCGTTTTTCACCTTTATAGATTGTTATTTGATCAATAAATGGTGATGGGCAAAGTAGACCAATAGTGTAATCCATTAACTACACATAAAAACCTCTGGTCAAACTACTTTTGTGTCATTACCTTCAGCAAGTATAAAAACAATCAGAAACCAATGCCAAAACCTGGACTTTTTAAACAATTTAGAAATCCCAGCCAGGACATGTCTGGGAAAATTTAGACTTATGGTCACTCGATGTTCATGAGGTTAAATAGTAGTTTATCAGTCTTTTTTTAAAGGGGTCATATGATGCGATTTCAATTTTTCCTTTCTCTTTGGATTGTTACAAGCTCTTGGTGCATAAAGTCAAACGCGAGTTTTGGGCAGTGTGGATTAACGTTAGCACTTGTTGTTTGTCATTTCTCTGATCACAAATGCAGACAGAGTTTTATGTTTACGCGGCGCGATGCAACGCAACGCGTAAAAAGACAGTCATTATAATCAGTAATTATGTCCCCACTGGATGCTACAAATGCCTCGTTTGTAATGGGTTTTAATGTTTATGTCTCGTGGCTCCGGCAGGGACACGGCATCAACAGTATGGTGAGGTGCGTAACATTTCCGTCTCACGCTTGCGGTATTCGGCCAATCACAACGCACTGAATAGGTGGCCAATCACAGCACACCTCGCTTTTTTAGATCGATGAGCTTTGTAAAAATCGACGCGTTTCAGAAAGGCGGGGCATAGAGGAGAAACAATAATGTACAGTATGTGGAAAATAATGTGTTTTTTTTACTTTAAACCGCATAAACACATTTCATTACACCAAATACACAAAATAATGTTCTTTTTAGCAGCATCATATGACCCCTTTAATGAAATAGTAGTTTATCTGTCTTTTTCATTCTCTGACTTTTTCATTAAATAAATTATGCAGTATCATGATTAAAAACTGCAGACATTGCAGATCAGAACTGGGAAAAATGCTTATCACACTAAACTGAGAAAAGCCTAATTTAAAAGGGATTGCAACTGATAACATTAGTGTAAGCTGAATGAAAAAGTGCCACTTGCATCCTCTCTACATACCTTAAGCTACTATTTTAAGTGAGCCAGCAAAAACATTTTATCATAATTTGAGATTTTTGATTTGGAATTTCTGTAAAATTTCATTCACTGATCCTCCATATCTCAATAAATTAGAATGTCGTGGAAAAGTTCATTTATTTGAGTAATTCAACTCAAATTGTGAAACTCGTGTATTAAATAAATTCAATGCACTGGAGTATTCTAATTTGTTGAGATAGTGAGTTGGTGGGTTTTTGTTAAATGTGAGCCAAAATCATCACAATTAAAAGAACCAAAGACTTAAACTACTTCAGTCTGTGTGCATTGAATTTATTTAATACACGAGTTTCACAATTTGAGTTGAATTACTGAAATAAATGAACTTTTCCACGACATTCTAATTTATTGAGATGCACCTGTATTAGAAAAAAACTCAACTCAACTCAAACTTTATTTACAGAGCACTTTCAATACTACAAGTGGAACCAAAGTGCTGTACAGAGAAGGATAAAAGAAGAAACAGAGGGAAAAAATCATAAAAGGAAAGCTTTTCTGGGAAAATGGTAGATGGCAATAGTTGCTAAG
This sequence comes from Sinocyclocheilus rhinocerous, assembly GCF_001515625.1. Taxonomy (NCBI): domain Eukaryota; kingdom Metazoa; phylum Chordata; class Actinopteri; order Cypriniformes; family Cyprinidae; genus Sinocyclocheilus; species Sinocyclocheilus rhinocerous. Next base: position 143,861 of record NW_015649610.1, read on the forward strand.
GTAGTCAGTAATGATTTTAAGGTCGGGCTTAGTGAAAAATGAATTACATTACATTAAAATCAATTAAATGAGAGACAATACTGCTTAATAATATCAGTCATGTTGTTCCAATTATGACACACTACATTAACACATTTGGCAGATGCTTTTATCCAAAGTGACTTGCATTGCATTCAAAGTATACATTTTATCAGTTCTTTCTTTCCTTGGGAATCAAACCCATGACTTTGGAGTTGCTAGTGCTATGTTCTACCATTTGGGCTACTGCCCCTGTTGAGGGCAAAAAAAAAACAGCATATGCTGGTTCGGTATGTTCTGAAGCATGGCTGCAGGTTTGAGCTGGTCCTTAGCTGGTCATGTGCTGGTCCTAAGCAACTAGATCCTGCTTTGGACCAGCTTAAACCAGCTTAAACCAGCAGCCATGCTTCAAAACATACCTAACCAGCATATGCTGTTTTTTTTCAACAGAGGCTACATACTCCAAATCTCCAAATACTGTACATGCCAGAAATCCATAATGCACAAAGTGATTGACAGGCACAGAGCATATATGATTGGCTAAAACACCTTTGTTTTTTGCTGTTTATAGGGCCGTCACAAGAGATTTCTCAGATCATCTGTTTCAGTGGTAGTTTGTGTGAAATTGCTTATAGCAGCTTTAAGTATCGTGAAGGAAAACCAATATCCAGGTTCAGCAACTTTTAATAATCAAAAATATCAAGAGTGAGAATTGTTCGCTACTTTGGAAGATTTATTTAGTATAGGTGTCATTGAGTTGCATTTAAACCTGGAATTTACTGTTTCCATTGGGTTTTATAACACATTTAGTAAAACCTATGAAGAAATTCAATTATGTTTTATTGATCATCAAAACTATCTGGAGGCCCCAGCCTTGAATTTATGAGCTGGGTGTGGACAGGATCCCCCTCCAAGAAAATCAAGGTCACCCCGTCTCATCTGTAGGGCTCTTTCTACTCGCATCTTCTCATCTCCTTCACCTTTCCTTTCCCTCGATACTCACCTGCAGCCAACCTCAAATGCTGGATTTGAAAGTCTGAATTTAAAACACCTTGCTATGATTCTCTAAACATTTACTTATTTATTTATTTATAAGGAAACCTTTCGATAGGCAAAAACTTTATAGTCTTGCACGATTTTCTGAGCTCAACTGTGTTAAAATTAGACAAGGTGTTTTTGCATTGCCAGGATAATTTGTTGTGTTTTTGAGTGAATGGAAAACGTGTTGTTAAGTGTCTTGGACACAGCACAAACACATAAGCCCTTGCATGGTGCTCAGATAAACTGGTGGGGATGGGCGGGCACGTTGGGGCAAATACCGGTCTGTGCATGAAGACTCGTTCACAACTTTCCAACCATAATTGGCTGTGTGTTAATGGCATTTAATCTGTAGGGAGAGAGAGGGAGACAGAAAGAAATTAGAGAGAGTGCGTGTTTGAGAAAGTGAGACAACACAAAAGCCATAACTTTGATATCAAGTCTTTTATCGCTAAGGACAAAAGCAGTTCCAGTAAAGCTGATATGTAATATGAAAATTAATGGGCCATGTTTTTTCCCCTTGCCATTTAAGACACTGCACCCATCACACTGACCTGCCCATGCTTGTTCTCTACCTGGCGCTGGCTGGAGGATATCTGCTGAATGAGTACTGCAGCCAGTGCTCAGGTTTGATTCATCGCTCAAATGCCCTTGTTGTAAATGAGGTGCGACGTGCATCAGCATAACGTAAATTTAAAGCTTGTAAAATGTTTCATTTGCGGGTTGATAAAATAGATCCGCCAGATGGTCGCGGTCATCGCCCTCGGAACTCTGCTTACCAGCTTCCCTTCATGAGTTATTAATCTGCCTGTACATTTTAATGCACAGCCTGACAGTATGCGTCCAACGAGGAGGTCTATCTATCTATCTATCTGTCTGTCTGTCTGTCTGTCTGTCTGTCTGTCTCTCTCTCTCTCTCTCTCTGTC
>NW_015649610.1:145941-150912 GCF_001515625.1 Sinocyclocheilus rhinocerous
GTCAGTCAGTCAGTCAGTCAGTCAGTCCGTCCGTCCGAAATAAACCTTCAAACTTCAAACGTTTAAAGTCTTTTAAACTTTTTTCCATCTTTCAAAAGAGAGATGAATATCTTTGAATTTAAATTAATTTTACTTCTATATTTAATTCTGCGTCCTGTTTACAACCTAAACTCAAACTTAAGCACTAGTTGTATATTACAAAAATAAATCTATTTCATGCTTTTAAAAGTTGGGCGTGCTGAATCATCTACTATACTATGATAAAAATAGTTGTATATCTTATATGTTGATTGCAAATGTATCATATGTCAAATGTATGTTTTGCAATATATATATTTATTTATTTATATAAAATATGTTGCATGATTCATTTTGTAATGCCGTCAGAGGAGAAAGATTCATTTTGGCAGCAAAATGTGTAATTTGGAGATTTAGTGCTTCAATTATAAAGTTACATATAATATAATATTCAGATTTAAAAAGCAGATTGCATGTTTTTTTTTTGTAGCTGTATTGTGGCTAGGTTAACAACACTGTGTATTGAAAGAAACAATAAACCATACATAAGACACTCCCACTGTAGTATATTTTAACAGAAATACTGCCAAAGCCACAGACCTTTGGGATGTTATGCAGCATTGAGCAGATTTCTTCCTGACCCGTACTTTCAGCTTTCTTCCAGGCACAGCTAAACTTCTCAAATTCAGCCTTTACCACGGTTCTTAAGCAGGAATTGATCCAGAGCTAAATGTGACCAAATCTAAAGAGCAGCCATATTCCTTCATTCATCTTTCTTTATATTTGACAATGTATAGCTTTTGAATGAGGCCCTAAGCTCTTGCTCAACTCCAAAAGTTCTTTAGTTTCCAAAGTTTTTTCAGTGTCATGAGTAAGATCTCAAATCTCAGATCTTTCCTTACAAAATGCACGCTGACTAAAAGAAAAGACAAATCTATTTTTAGCTTATAATCATTGTCCACAAGTATAAAATACCTGCTGCATGATGGAAAAAATAAGACCTTTCTCGCTTTCTGAACAAATCTCATTACTGTGACTGTCCTTTTGAGTAATGAAAGCCATTCAGAGTAGTCAGAGGTCTCTGTACTTAAGTTAATACATGTTGAAAATAGTTGACAAGACTTAATAATGAGCTATTTTTCACTTGTCAGTGGCTCCATTACCATTACTATATGTGCACTATATGTGTGTATATAGAGAGAAATCATTTACAGTTTACGTCCAGGACTATTCATCCATTGTGGTGATCTTACCAAAACCACAGGCTCCTGGCTAGTCCTATAAGTAATTATTTGGTCATATTGCTCTTATTGACTGTCTTTTGTTGCTCATGTGGTTGCACAACAGCAAAAGAAATATAAATGTAAAACACACATTGACAAAACATCTGAGAAACCTCTTTAAAACTCTTTTTTTCATTCATCATGAGTTTGAATTTGAGTTGTGAGTGCAATCTGACTGACAGGAACTAACGTAAATATTATATATCAGTTTAATATAAATATGCCTCTTTATTCCCTGATAATAGAATATGTATTTATCTAAACTAATTTACATTTTTGATTAGATTTCTCTTTAAAAAATGTCACTTGTTTTGATTTTGACATACAATACCACACAATGCCTAATGCCCATTGGCAATTAAAAAAAAGTAAATATTGACATTCATTAATATATTCATGGAGCTATAACCACAAGTGTTCCAAAATATACTCATATCAGAAAATTCCATAGGACACTTATATTCTATTTCCTTAAATTCAAATTTGAATGACAATTCTGCTTACTCTTTGCTACCTCAATTCAAATTTAAGATGTGATCTGGAATTTAAAAGGTTTTCTCATTCAATTCTGAATGGAACACATGGTCCTTTTGGCTTTAGAGTAGGGTACCTGTTCGTTTTTCTTTTGTGTTTTCTTTTATACTCTTTCTTTTTAGTTTTTCTTGTTTGATGAATACGCTCTATAATATTTGTATGCAGTGCAAGTGAAGGCCACACTGTGCACACATTCCTCTCTTTTCCCCCTCTTTTTCTTTGTCCTTGTTTGTGCGCAGGTCTACAGAGATCAGTCTGACCAATTACTCAAACAAAGTTCAACCAATAATCGCTCTAATTACAACAGAAGCTTGCACTCACTTAGGGGTCTCACTCACAAGGTTGTGGGATAAACATTTGATTTTCTCATTCATTTGTGAATCAATGATTGAACTCTATTGTATGACTTCAGTGATGTGGAATACTTTAATAATACTTTTCTGATGCTTTTGCATCTTTTTTGCAGTTTTAAACCTTCATTGTAATTGCATGCAAAAGACAAAACTGTATTTTTAAATCTCCTTTTGTTTTACAGAAGAAAGAAGCTCATACAAGTTTTGTAATATGATGATGAGAAATTACATTTGGATTTTTTTCCTTGCAAAGTGAGAGAAATATTTTTTGATTGAAATATTATATGATTGCATCTGTAAAAGATCATTTTCTCTGCATCTTCTCTTGCATGCGTGTTTGAAGCTCTAATAAGCCACCTGCAATGAAGCTCAATTCAGTCGTTTGCCCAGGTGAAGAAAATGGCAGCTGGGGAGATGGAGTTTGCTGCGCTTTTACTCTCACCTCTCTGATAAACACGCTACAGAGTCGCCCTGCCCACTGGTTCCCTTTATGGCTCCTAATAAAGCCGCTGACACAAATGGCACCATTATCATCTCCTCCAATCTGCACCCTGAATAATGTGCAAACTAGAGTCAGCACAGCAGCTAAAAATAACTTGCTTGTATCTAACAATAGCTGCCGTTTCTAACATGGGTTAAAGTAGAAAAATCAAAGTTAATGCTCATCATCTTTCCCCATTTGTCCCTTTATATAATGACATTATATAAATGAAATGCTGTTATATATAATCTAACATAAGAGATATGTGCACAAGCTCAGGCAGACAGCAAAATGCAGTAATCATGAATAATATGACTAATTCATAATGGTTTTATGAAATTCCTAAGTAACTGCTTGTAATGTAAATGCATAATATTCATTTGATTATATATATATTGCTTCAGCTCATAAAGTTAAAGGATAAGTTCACCCAAAAATGAAAATGTTCTGAAAATGTATTCACCCTCAGGTCATCTAAGATGTAGATGCGTTTTTCTTCATTGGAACAGATTTAAGTAAGGGTTGAAAACAGCTAATAAAAACATCACAATCCACAACACCACTCCAGTTAATGTCTTATGAAGCGAATAGCTACATGTTTGTAAGAAACAAGGGATTTTAACTTTAAACTCACATCTGGCCAAAATACAAGTCCATAATCTATAATAATGCTTCCTCCAGTGAAAAAGTCCATCTCCTATTGTTTTCTATCATCAAAACCCACCAACATATTTGTTTAGAATGTTTTTGGACTGCTTTCGCTTGTAAACATTGGTTTATCTGTGCATATTTCTCTTCTGATTCAGATGAGAACTTTTTCACTAGCGAAAGCAATAGTAACAACATTTTATTTTAGCCAGAAGCAACTGTTTGGAGTTATATACATCTTAATGATGGATTAGTTTATTACAAGCATGTAGCTTTTTGCTTCACAAGACGTTAATTGATGGAGTGGTGTGGATTACGTGTGGATTATTGTGATGTTTTTATCAGCTGTTTGGACTCTCATTTTGACGGCACCCATTCACTGCAAAGGATCCATTAATGAGCAAGTGATGTAATACTAAATTTCTCCAAATTTGCTCAGATGAAGAAACAAACTCTTCTACATCTTGGATGGCCTTTAGGGTAAGTAAATTTTCATTTTTGGGTGAAACATTCCTTTAACCAAATAAAAAGCAATATTTTTAGCTATGTGAACCACATGTCCAGATTTTTTTAAATATCACATTCCATACTAAATAAAAAAAATTATCAACTTTTTTCTATAATGAATACTGTGTTTTTTGGTTCCCATCTAACAAGATTGGTTTTAGCATTTTCCTTTTTGCTTTCAGTAGTGAGTGCTTTGGCTTATGTTTTTGTTGTTTTGTTTTGTATTTTCTTTATCTTCAACTGTCATTTTCTTGAGCAGGGTTGTGTGATGAAACACTTTGGAGTTTCACATCAAAGGATGCGTGTGGAGTGTGCGTCATCCAGACTGGAAAAGCAGTGCATAATTAAGAGTGCTCATGGGAAAAGGAGAGCAAATTAATCACTGAGAGACTTATCAGCCTTAGGGCACACAGAGGCACCAACGTGTTCCTACATCTTTCCTCCTTCAACACTCACACAGCATGGGCCGCCAGAATTGTGTTAACCAAGAACAACTAAGCAACTAAACAAGTGTATTTAGCTAAGTAAAGTTATCCTTGTTTACGTAGTTAGTTGCAGTTCTCAAATTTGAGATGTTACAAGGGAGCTGATATTTAGTCTGCTAGCTAGACTTTTCACTCTCTATATTTCTAGCTCTCCAGACCAGAGTTGTGCAGTTTTGAGGGAGGGAAGGAAATGGACAACTAGTAAATAGCACCTATGGACTGGGAGAAAAGCAGAGTTTTAAAGCAAAGGTTTTCAAACTGGGGGCTGCAAGAAAATTTTAGAGACAAAATATGATTAAATAAATTGTAATTATGAACTATTACTACAATTTAAAATGACTGTGTTCTATTTTAATAATTTATTCCTATGGCCAACAATGAATTTTGATGAATGAATTTTCAGCAGCCATTACCCCAGTCATCAATGCCACATGATCCTTCATCATTCCAAAATCTTGTTTTTTTTCTCAATATTTTTAAAATTATTATTATTATTATGTTGATAATTAATGTACTGTTTTTTTTTTTTTTTTTTTTTTTTTATCATTTTTTTTTTAATCTTTCAAAAAAAACTCAGTTACAGCGATAGCAATGCCTTTATCCATATTAGCAAAGAGTATAGGGATTTCCTGAGTCCTATTACTTCTGTGATGCACATGTGG
>NW_015649610.1:150947-151234 GCF_001515625.1 Sinocyclocheilus rhinocerous
TCAGCATTCTTTGATGAATAGAAAGTTCAAAGAACAGCATCTATTTGAAATAGAAATCTTATGTAATATTATCAACTTAATCCACCATTGTTGCATAAAAAATATTATTACTATTATTTATTTTTTTCTGGAAAAATTCTTACGGACACCAAACTATATATATAACTATATATACAACTATATATATAACTACACACACACACACACATATATATATATAACTATATATACAACTATATATATAACTACACACACACACACACACACATATATATATATATATATAA
>NW_015649610.1:154975-168705 GCF_001515625.1 Sinocyclocheilus rhinocerous
ATATATATATATATATATATATAAAATGTAATCTGGAAAATATATATACATACATATTTTGTTTTACAAAGACAGCAATTTATTTTCAATGATATTTTATGTGGTGGGTCCCTCACAAGGTTACCATATTTAGGCATCTAAACATTCAAAAACCTCTGCTTTGAAGAAGCCAGAAACTAATATTCTGACCTGAATACTCTATAATGTAAAATCAGAGCTTATTTGATCTCAAAGATTCTTACAGCCAACTTAAAACATCAGGAAAGAACGTGTAAAAAGGAGGACTGGAATTCCAAGTAATATATCAGGTGAACGTGAAAAGACAGACAGACAGACCGAAAAAGACAGACAGTGTACAATAAATAGAATTGTGTCCTCAAATTCATCTTTACACAAAGTGCAGCTGAACTATTTCGGCACACAGGCACAGTGGATGGCAGTCGAATTTTTAGTCACCGCTCTGTTCTTGATGAATTCTCCTGGTTGAAAAGAGAAACAGTCCATTGTGCGTGAAAAGCCCTCACATACTGTTACTTTTACAAATCAATATCAGATTGTTTTTAAGAGCTGTAAATCTTATACTCAACACTTGTGTCGGACAGAGCGGAGGGCTCAATACGGACCGCACACAGTCCGCTACGTCCATGCCCCCCATTCTTGTCTGCCCGATTCAAGTGTCAGCTTGTGACTGATCCTTGCATAGGCGTCTCCATGCCACTTTTGTCTCTGCTCAATGGAGTGCAAGGCCTACCTCTTAATCATTGATCCAATTAATTTAGGGAACCTCTCTGCTAAACAAAAGGGTCATTGAGAGAAAAGGCTCACACAATCGCGATGACTTCATACTGAGTATGTACAGTGATTGACGTTTGGGCTAAACGTGCTGTAGCTCTTTTGAAGGGTTCAAATTTATGGACTTAGAGGCCGTGTTCATTAGGATTGGCCGCAGTAGGAGAGCTGATGTTCAAATACCTCATTAGTGTTGCTTTGCGACCTCGCTAAACCCGCCCGCAAACCTGCTCAATAGCCTTTCAGCAGATGCCCACCTGTATGTCTGAGTCTGGGATATTTACCCAGAATTCTCTCCTCTTCGGCTGGGGAATTCAACCCAAAAGAGCATTAGCTGAAGGAGATCATGCTACGTTAATTGTCAGTGACGATACGAAATGTAATGGATTACGGAAAGCACTCAAGTACTTAATGATTTATAAGCAGACCATAAACAGAAGGCAGCTCAATATGGAACAAATATTGCTAAACATATTTATGTAATGATTTACTGAAAGCAACCCACTAGAGCTCAATCTATACGTATGAAATTGCTGAGATAATAAGACAACGTTATTGATTGTATTCAGCTTAGTGGTGTGTCTGGTTAGAGAGCCAGTTTTGAGAAAGACCCAGAGCTTCGTAAAAGCATTGCAGTTCAACCAACAAGCTTTCAAAGCAGACGTTGACTACAGTAACACATACAACAGAATTTTCAACTGTCCCTAGTGTATTAAATATTATTTTTGTCTGTTTTTGCACCTGAGAATGATCTTTTTACATTAGGCTGTGCTGCAGACATGAATGAGAACTCAAATTGTGTGATTTATTGAGGAGAGGAGAGAAGAGAAGTGATATATTTTCAGCTGTTGAGTCTCACCATAGATAGACATTAAAGGAAAGATATGAGTCATATGACAAATATCATATGTGACACTTGGGGGTGACTTTTTTGACTTGAGCATTCAGTCAAACTCTTGGAAACCACTGATGAACACAAAAATTTAGAATTTAATTAATTTCAGTTAATGATTTGAAATTTGAATTGAATTTGTACTTGAAATAAAATAAATGTTAACTAAAACAAAATAAAATCTATTTTTTTCAGCTAGCAACATTGGTCATTTTTAGCTTAACTTGTTAATAAAAATTAATAAAAACTGCAAACACATAAAAAAAAAAAACTAATAAAATTACAAAAAAACACACACCAAAATTACTAAGATTTTAATTACATTCAAAGGAAAAAATTTATGTAAAAATAAACACTAAAATAAATACCAATTCAAAATATTAATAAAAACTGTAATAGGATCTCAATGATATTAATATAACACTGATTGACAGCACCCCACAGTAACTTAAATTGGAGGAAGTGGAATTGATTGGTATATTTTTAATAAATTACTATATATTTGCTAATTACTAATTTGCTTCATACACACATACAAAATGCATAAATATATAGTTGTTTTTATACATATTTAATTTAGAAATATAAAATATGAACTATACATAAAGTAAATAGTTTATAGATTCAAGCAGGTCTGCCTGTAAGGCCTATAAAACTTGAAGCCTTTTCTAGACTGTAAATTATTTTTTGAAGTTGTAAAAAAGATTATTGGAGTACGCTTGACAAGAAAATATTCTTTAATTTCTTTAATCTTTAATTCAATGTTACTTGCCATTTTTTTGTAATTATTTGTGAAACGTACAAGCAATTTCTAAGTGAAAATGGTTTCAAATTAAATCGTACAACATTTTTTTCAGTGTAGTTAAAGATTTACATTTTTGAATTAAAATTTAAAAGTTAAAATTTTGCAATTATATTAATTCATTTGCATTTCAAATTAATTGGAGTTTAAGAATCAGCCTTGATGAAAAGCACTGGCAACCACCCACATCACCCTATACATATTTAGTTTTATATAACAGTTACAGGAACTTTAAATTTAAGAGTTTCATTCTATAACATTTCATTCAACATCTTTATTGAATTGGATGAGCACTCTCAAATCATCTACCCTACGAATAAGTGCTATTTTTAAACATGAGCTTTTAGATAAGCTCAAGGGATGAACAAAACCAAGCATCAGAACGCGAATAAATATCTCAGAGCTACATTCAGATCACATGGCGATGACTATGTTTATTTCCAATACAATGATTCACTTTTCCAATTACACTGTTTCTAATGTTCCACAATGTCAATGACAAGATTTGTAAATATCCAGAAATGCTTCGGGTGGTTTCCACAACGAAAAAGTTCAACAAGTCAGGTTTGTATATCACGTCTGTTGTAACCGTTAAGGCAGCATTAATTACCTTGAAAGGTGCACAGTGTTTTTTTGGGATGTAAAATTGTTTCCTTAAGGGGGGGAAATATGCATGGTCCTCATTAATAAATCTGTTTTTATGTCGGGCCTTGTTTTTCCTGGCGATGCCCATTTCTGGAATCCATCAGAGAGAACAATATACCCCCCATAAACTGGCTTAATAGGTAAACACACAATAGCTTCAGTGTAAATCTGGCCCCAAAACCCCCTGCCTGCCGGCGTCTCTGGGGGAGAGCACTTTCACAATGACACAGGAGAAAAGGCCTCCTTCAAAACGTCTGAAAGGAAAAGCTTGCTCCCATCGACTGCTAGGGGAATACTTGCACACAGGTGTGCTGGGAAGGAATGACGGAGATGAGGAGACCAGGAAGGTGGAAAGGGAGAGAGACGTAGAGTCTCAACTCACATATTTCAAATGTGATGTAATGGTTAAAGTACAATCTAAAGTCAAACATTATAACATATGGGATTCTACCAGGGCTTAACACTTTCCAGAGACGTGTGAGAGGTTGTGTATGTGCGTGTGTGTATGACATAAAGCGAGACAGCTATGAATTCATCTCCAGGGATTCTCTGCACCGCTGACAAGTAGCAGGAACTATGCGATGTGTGCGTGTGTGGATGGCAGGTGTAGGGTCTGGAGAGCAGTAAAGATGTGTGGAGGAAAAGTTTCTTTCCTCAGTTCATAAACATGATAAATATCAGGTTTCTGCTGAGTTCCTCTGGGCTGGATGGGCTTTGACACCGTGACTGACTCTGGGGCATCACATCAGGTGTCATAGACACTCAGTTGGGACATCCCAGATGAACAGAGGAGTTTTTGTCCATTCTCTCGCCATACTCATATGACAGAAACATCATAAATGAGATCACATTGGTTATGAAATCTCAATTGTATCTCTTAGACAGCAATGCAATTGACTTTTACTTAAAGTGTAGCTTACCCAAAAATCTCATGTTGTTCAAGACTTACTTTCTTCTGTAGAACACAAAAGATGTTTTGAAAAATGTTTCAGTGTTTTTCTGTCCATACAATGAAAGTCTTTCAAAATATCTTCTTTTGTGTGCCACAAAAGAAAGAAAGTCATACAGTTTTGGAGTGAAATGAGGGTGAGTAAATGTTGAAAGTATTCAGTGATCGTCGCTTTATACCTCATGCTTTTCAGATATTCTAAGGCAGGCCCTGGTATGTCTCATAGTTACAGAAATAATGTGAATAGTGACTCACATTATAAAGTACATTTTTCGAATTCTATAAATACCAAAATATCTTGCCTTTCACGCTACTTTGAAAGTTATATACAGTTACTGTATGTCCACAATTGTCTGATTTATGTCTATGTGGAAACATCTTATGTTGATCCTTAAAGGAACATAGCCTAACTTCATTAAAGGTATAAAGGTATGGTTCACCAAATATGTACATTTTCTTCATTGACTCACATTGTTTCAAAAACCTCTATGACATTCTTTCTGTTGAACACAAAAGAGGACATTTTAATTAGAAAAGAAAAAAATCCATGTTTTTATCTACATACAGCCAAAGCTAGTGGGGTTCACTGTTGTTTGAACATCATCTTTTACATTCAACAGAAGACAATCAGTCACAGAGGTTTGAAACAAGCAACACAAGGTGTGATGACAATGGGTGAACTATACCTTTAAGCCTCATGCTCCTCAGACTGCTATTCAAAGAAAGCCTCTGGTAATCTTTGTCTCAACATTGTCTCACACTGTATCTCAACATTTTATCAACATTGTCTCACACAGTAAAGTCTGAAATCAAAAGTCTTATGTAGATTTCATTATGAACTCAAATTATTAATTTGATCATTCTAATTACTTTGTCCACAACTGTATGTTTATTTTGTCTGTTTTTATTTCTCCTAAAGAAAATTATGAGGCAACGCCTCAAGAAAGTTGTCCCAAAGTAGTAACTGACAACTCCATAAAAGCTATGGTTCACCAAAAATGTACATTTTGTACACCCTCATGTCTTTCGAAACCTGGATGACCTTTTGTTTGTGGAACACAAAAGGAGATGCCTGAGCTGCACTTGAAATACAATGAAAATGAATGGTGCCCATAGCTGTCAAGCAAGATTTTCATTGGAAAACGTCCTAAATTCCAGTATTTTCCACCAATAAAGCTATCGTATGGCTCCAGAAGACTTGGAATATAGCTCCTGAGTTGTGTAGACTACTTTCTATGGTGTCCTTTTTGGACCCTGACATCCCCTGGTCACCATTCATTTTCATTGAGTTGGAGAAAGTAGCTTTAGAACTTCTGCTAAACATCTCATTTGGTGTTCCATCGAAGAAACAAAGTCATATGTGTTTGGAACAACATGATGTTGAGTAAAGGAGTTTCATTTTTGGTCAAACTATCCCTCTAAGTCTACTAAACTATGAAAGATACACAATTCCACATGTAGGACTTTAACAACATAAGACTTGGGCTTTTCTCTCCTTGTCTCACACATGTAAATCAGACAGATTTAGGTTCATCACGGAGGCCTTACGTAAGACGTTACTGCAGCAACCACGTCTGAACCTTTTACCTGCAGTTCAGGCACCCCATGCTTTCTTCTGCATGCCTTTGGAGCAATTCACGCTTTCAGCCACCCTGAAAAGAATCTACATATTCTGTTTACAGTGGGCCTCTCCTTTCTTCAGGCTCTCCGAGCCATTGCCTCCTGTCGTTCTCCCCCTCTCCTCGCTGCCTGTCCTAAGCCTGGAGGAGATGAAGAAAAGAAGAAAAGAGAGGGATAGTCTCCCCTGAGGGGCCCTAGCGGGACAGAGAAGCAGACTTTCAGAGCTACCCGTCATATTGTATATGCCTTCGGTCTGGGGGGGGGATTTGTTGTATATTCCTCTTCTTCTTTGTTTGTGTGCATTTTTTCCCGTCTCTCCCTCCTGCATTTCTCCTCTTGCACTCAGAAGTATGAAATATGCTCTCCAGCTGTAGAAGGCGTGCACGGAGCGATCTGACAGATGGAGGACATGAACAATACGTCTCCCGGATGGCATTCACAGGAATGAAGCTTGAGTAGCTCTTCAAAATGGCTGTGTGCTTTCTGAGAGCCCAGGTTGGACCCATCAGCCCCGCAACGTCTCTCGCGATACGTTAAAAGCCCTAGCAGCGTCTGTATTTATCTTAGAAAAGACACTCTTGTGGCTTTAGGGATTGGATGGACTCCTGTTTCCCCGCGTATCCTTGCTAAGATCATGGGCCTGTGGTTTCGAATGCAGATTGGCTTTGTGGGCACACCAAGTCTCTGGTGGTATCGTGGGGGAGGAACGAGGCAGTTTTAGCTTAACAGTTACAGAACCAACAGTGGCGCCAGGGCTTCAAGTCTTTGCAGATGGACCTTCAGCGATGCAATTAGGGAGCTACATGCAATTTCTGATACAAAACAGTTTCTGGGAGAGCATAAACAGATACAAATGTTATGCATGGTGATTTATGAATGTTTGTGGGTTAAGATTTTTTTTAAAAGAAAACCATCCAAATAGTTGTATAAGGAACAAGCTGCTCATAATCTAAAGCAGTTAAGCTATAGTAAAGATGTTCTTTAAAAGTTACACTACAAGTTACTAACAAAAGCATAGCTGACTACACTGAAGTTAGGGGCAGATACATATTTTTAAAACTATTAGATGATTTTTTGTAATAAAAAAACTTTCAATTTTCATTGGATGACAGCATAAAACTGCTACTGAAAAAAAGTTAAGTTAGTTAAGTTCATTCTAGTGATTCATCCTAAATGGTTTTATTTCTGATATGTAGCATTGGAAAGCTGATTCATTCTAGTGAATTGGTTAATTTCTATTCGTTCCTATCTCCATTAGGTTCGCAGCATGGAAATTGCTATTTAAAATGTTAAGTTCAATCTAATGAACTGACTCTTTCTAAAATGATTCTTTCTCATGTGTAGCATGGGAAATTCCAATTCATTCTAGAGAATCATTTCATCCTAAATCTCTCATATTGAAATGTCTGATGATTCGTTTGAAATGGTTCTCTGTCTCATATGTAGCATTGGTAAGTTCAGATGGTTTACAAGAACTGAACAAACTGATTCATTAGAATGAGAATCAGTTCATTTGGATGACTGTTGTCAAAAAGGATGAAAAAAAGTTCCCTAATTAAATTTCCTACATAACATTTTAGTGTTTTTTAAACAGAATATTTCGTTCAACACTGTCTTTGATTCTAACTTTATCAAATTAAGTAAGTATTCTTGTTTTTAAGTGATATGAAGTGACATTCTCAAATGTAATGCCACTCTAATTGGGATTGTTTGTTAAAAAAAAACCTTCATAATCCTTCATTGTGTTATGCCAGAAAACTATGGTTCTGATTAAATTATCAAGTATTTAACTGGATAGTAGATATTGCTCATAGCTTTAGTGTAGCTTTTACTTTTTAAGGAGACTGTAGTGTAACTAATTCCAAAATGACCTACTTGAGCCGAATGTGAAACAGCTTGCGCATGCTAAAACCTACAATGAGCGAATTGTGCTACTGAATAGGACAGTTTTATATGGTCATATTACTCGAAGTATCATAATTGAAAAAAAGTTCCCTAATTAAATTTCCTACATAACATTTTAGTGTTTTTTAAACAGAATATTTTGTTCAACACTGTCTTTGATTCTAACTTTATCAAATTAAGTAAGTATCCTTGTTTTTAAGTGATGTGAAGTGACATTCTCAAATGTAATGCCACTCTAATTGGGATTGTTTGTTAAAAAAAACCTTCATAATCCTTCATTGTGTTATGCCAGAAAACTATGGTTCTGATTAAATTATCAAGTATTTAACTGGATAGTAGATATTGCTCATAGCTTTAGTGTAGCTTTTACTTTTTAAGGAGACTGTAGTGTAACTAATTCCAAAATGACCTACTTGAGCCGAATGTGAAACAGCTTGCGCATGCTAAAACCTACAATGAGCGAATTGTGCTACTGAATAGGACAGTTTTATATGGTCATATTACTCGAAGTATCATAATATCAGCTGTAAATGTGTGAAACTGTTGCACTGATTGTTTTTCGGGAAGTGCACATGTGCTGGTTATTTGATTCATCAGGATAACACTATAAAACTAGAATGTGCAGTAATATTAATGCTATGAAATTACTAGGCTTTCCTTTTTGCTTAATGTCTCCATTTACATTACTGACCCTTGGGGTAGGAAATTCACACTGTGGAACAGACAGGGACTGTTCTTTAGCTCCCGCTCCACCCGAGACTTAGGTTGCAGCAGAAATGTTTTATTATCAAACTCAAGCAGTTGCTGTGTTTAGATCATTATTGACTGAGCCAGCTCTCCACCGGGTGTTATTCGCCTTAACGCCTCGGTATTATATTTTAAATGCACATGCAATAACACCCAGTGGTGAGCTTTGCAAACAACAGCACTATACTGTTCTCCATGCTGACTATGAGACGAGGAACGTTTCAGTGGTTATTTTTTAGTGATCCCAAATGATTCAAGCTGAAGTGGCTGAAAAGTATTTTGTGTACCTGGACAGGCCTGTAGCACTGAATTTAGGTCAGCAGTGCATTTGAGTTTGTGATGGATGAGTTCTACAGGTCTACTAATCAGCCACAGTCAGGTTTGCTCACATAGCACTGTGTTGTTAATGCATCCACACCAGTAGGAGCAGCGTAATGTCTGTGTGAGTTTAACCCTGCAGTTTGACCTGACACATGCTTGAAATAAAAAATTCAGTAATATATCACCTCCGATGTCTCAAAGCACCGAGAGGACATTACTTAGAACTTGCTGTGGTTAAACATATTAGAGTTCAATATATTACATGAACTGTGCTGGAGATGTCAAGTTTAAAGCGGGCCAAGGGAACAACATTTGTTAAATTAATTCAAAAGGATAGAGCGTGGACATTTGTTTTTTTTAACCTAATGTGGATTTTACATTAATGTCATTACGCTGGATGATTTAATAGGATAAAAAGTATGATATAAAACAGATAGACCTATAACTGTTTTCTATTTTTAAATGTAATTTATTCCTGTGATGGTAAAGAATGATTAGTCACATTGCATTTACAGCTCAGGTTATTGGCTTAAAAAGCTCTGTGGAAGATTTACAATCATTGTTGCTAAGACATAATTTATCATGTACTACCGTATTTTACAATTCAAACAAACACGGACAAGATACATGTCATTTTTTAATTGATTAAATTTCCTTGGCCCGTATCATCAGTTTCTTTGGAACTATTTCACAACAAGTTAATATTTACAGTATACTGTAACTATATACTTAGAAGTAACACAATTTGTAGGCTGCCCCGAGGGACAGGCAGCGAGCTTTCCAACAACTTGGATAGAAAGGGATGTTTTGTGAAGAAAGGTCTGAACCTCTTCTCCATGCTAACATTACTGCTTTGGAATGTCCAGGTCAAGGGAAACTGTTTGTGCAATCACCATGGCAACTGATGATGTGTTAATGTAAAAAGCATACACGTACACAAATTGGACCAGAGAGGTATTGCGTTTATAAAATTCAACTGCTAAAGTCATTAAAACTCCTATTAGCACTGTGGTGAAAATGGTAAATGGGGAAGTCCTTTGCGGATATGCATGCCGACCTCAGTCATTATGCACTACTGTTAATGTATGGCCTTGTTAAAAGGGACTCAGAATATTACTATCAAACTGTAATTAGTGGTATTTACAAGTACTTTTACTATGGCTCATAGTTAAAGGAATAGTTCACCTAAAAAAAAAAATTGGTGGAAATATTTACTCACCCTCAGGCCATCTAATATGTGATAAGTTTGTTTGTTCATCGGAGCAGATGGATCCTCTGCAGTGAATGGGTGCCGTCAAAATAAGTCCAAACAGCTGATAAAAACATTACAGTAATCCACTCCCAGTCCATCCATTAAAGTCTTATGAAATGAAAAGCTGTGTATTTGTAGTAAACAAATCCATCAGTAATACGTTTTTAACTTCAAACATTTGCTTCTGGCTAAAAGTCCCCTATCCATAATATTGCTTTCTCCAGTAAAAAAGCTGTCTTGTCTGATATAGGAGAGAAATATGCACAGATCAAACACTGTTTACAAGTGAAAACAGACCAGAACAGGGGGTGGACTTTTTCAATAGAGGAAGCGTTTTCTATATTATGGACTGGTATTTTGGCCAAAAGTTTTTTATAAACGTGCAGATTTTTGCTTCACAAGATATTAATTGATGAACTGGAATTGTGTGGATTACTTGGACTCTCATACTGATGGCACCCATTCACTGCAGAAGATCCATTGGTGAGCAAGTGATGCAATGCTGAATTTCTCCAAATCTGTTCAGATGAACAAACCAACTAATCTGCATCTTGGATGGCCTAAGGATGAGTACATTTTCATAACATTTTTATTTTTGGGTGAAGGATTTGAATGAAATATAAAACTTCTCAAAATATAAAACTTCGCCATTTGGGCTACGGACATAGCTTCATAGCTCCAATCATGCAGCTTGTTGAGGAGAATTATACATGCCATAAGCATTTAGAAATGGGAGGAGGCAGTCGAGCCATTTGACTGCCGCAGCTGTGGTTGCGAGAGTGTGAGTGAGACGATGGCGTATTCTCCTGCATGCCTGTGCGCGGCCCAGTGCCTGGGGAGGATTTATCGCTCCAGAGTGTGCGGCCCCGAGCAGTGTGGAGCAGGAGATGATGTCATGACTTGGCACAGTTCCAGCCCCCCGGCTTGATGGTGCAGGCCTGACACCAGGCCATAGGCCTCAGAGTACCACACGCAATCCCATCATACCCCACACACTGCACCCATTTACGCAACACACAATGACCTAAAACCCTTATTGCAATCTGCCCATCACACCGGTCCCTCAAGGCCTAATCCATTGAAAATCGCTATAAAATCCGGACACAGCCTCTGCCTATCCAAAATACAAACCCCTCAGAAATCCCAAATAAAACAACACCTCAAAATACCCCCCACACAGCCAACTTTATGCAATATAAAAGCACTCGCATACGGCATTCATCAACCCTCAAAATACAGCCAACATTTTTTTTCTTCTGTGGAACACAAAAGGTGAGTTAACACAAGGATACTATAGGTTTTCTGGATAATTTCTGTGGCTGTTAAGCACCAAAATGACAAATAAACATAAGAATCATAAGAATAGCTTGAAACTGAATTGAAATGTAAGTTATTTGTCCTTAATTTGCTTTGTTCATGAGAGAAGTATCATTGTCTGATTGGAGAATCAATAGTTGTTTTGATTTGGATCTTTTCAATGAATCAGTTGATCCAGTTCCTGTCTGAACTATTTGTTCAATGAGAGTTCAGCTCATTGGTCCGTTCACAACAGCCAGTTCATCAGTGAATAACGGCTTCGATTTGAGTATGTTCCTCACACAAAACTGATTTCAGAAGACTTGGAATGTACTGCATAGGTCGGTTTTATGGTAATTATATGTTTTTTTTGTGCAGCTATAAGCAGCCCTGTCCATGTTCATTCTCATTATATAGAAAAGATGTGTTCCACAAAAGATCATGAAGAAAAGGCATATGCATTTTGGAGATGGGTGTGCGTAAATAATGACAGAATTTTTATTTTTGGGAGAACTATTCTTTTAAAAAAACTTTATTCTTTAAAATTCTTTATTCAAATATTCGTATTTGTTAGAGCTGAAACTCAGACAAAATGAATGCTTTTACATGTTTACTGAACATACAACATTCAGCCCTTTAAAATATTTCTTATTAATGAAATTTTAAATACAAAATGAATGTGAAAGACATCAACACACCAACATCACTATGGGCTTAGACTCTACTCTGCTGCCTGGCAACAGACAGCATGACAGTGTGAATCACTGTGACGACCATCTGGGTCTCTGCTAGTTTTGCCAAGGCAGAGAGAGAGAGAGAGAGAGAGAGCACGGAGGGAAGAGAGACACTACTTTCCTTCAGTAAGAAGTCTTATTCTTTCGTTCACCCTCTCTCTTTCCGTCTGTCTCTATCTGGGGCTCACTGAAGTCACAAACCACATGAAAGCAGCAGTGCTTTAGCCAGACTGATGAGTGCATGGCTTTGCTTTAGTACAATCAAGTTTTGGCTTTGCTTTAGAACAGTAAATGAGAGATATGAACTTAAACCTCAGGTCTTCAGCACACACCCTCGGTTAGTACTGCAGAATGAGGCTGTGAGAGGACCCACAGCCACCCTTTCACATATGCATTTGTTCATTCATCACCTGTCTTGTTTGAAGAAAAATATTTGTAATCGTTTACTTTATTTTTTATTATTTTATTATTTTCTTTTATTGTTCGAATTAAAAAAGAAGAGCAGATTTTTTTTACCCTAGTTTAAAATATATTCAATTAAAAGCTTACAGTTTATGTCTACATGTATTAATGTAGCAAATGCTTTTTTTCTGAGATGACTTACAACTGAGGAAAAACATTAGTTATTAATTTTAAAGAAACAAATAAAAGTTCATAATTAACAAGTTAGATTAGCCGTGTAAATGCAGTCAGTTGAGCGAACAGTTTTCATTTCTTAACATATTTATTTATTTATTTATAGAAAAAGTGTTTTTTTTGTATGCATATAAGATGTGTATTCAGCTATTTCTTGAAAGGTGATCTCCAAAAATGATCTTAGTAGTTTTGTCTTGTTTTTCAGTACAAATATCTAAACATTATTAAATCAAGATACATTTATTTGAGAAGCAAAATGACTTCAGATATTAAGTGAGTTTATGCTTAAAAGAAGAAAAACTATCTGCAAATATGGTGAGAAAAATAAACTTAAAGGGAAAACAAGATTATTTTTATTGCCCCAGTGGCAATTTTTTTTTCTATTTTTAAGCAAAAACTAAAA
Organism: Sinocyclocheilus rhinocerous; assembly: GCF_001515625.1. Taxonomy (NCBI): domain Eukaryota; kingdom Metazoa; phylum Chordata; class Actinopteri; order Cypriniformes; family Cyprinidae; genus Sinocyclocheilus; species Sinocyclocheilus rhinocerous. The sequence continues at coordinate 167,967 of NW_015649610.1, forward strand.
AAAAAAGATTTTAAAAATATTTAGATATACTGGAAAACAAGACAAAAATACTGAGTATGAAAATAATTTTTTCTTTGCAATGTGTCAGCACAAGTGCTTTGAGCTCTTAAGATTTACAGTACAATGAAACAATTCACATATACATTTAAAATGATGGTTGTGGTATGCAGATGAGGTAGTTCCTCCCATCATTTTGAGACGCTGAGTTCATGGGGTGTATATATTTGTATTTGCATGTGCATACACTCTTAAAATTAAAGGTGCTTCACGATGCCTTAGAAGAACCTTTTTGTCTAAATGGTTCCAAAAAGAACCTTTAACATCTGAAGAACCTTTCTGTTTCACAAAAGGTTCTTTGTGGCGAAAGAAGGTTCTTGAGGTTATAAAAAGGTGAGAAAGAGATGGTTCTTTAAAGAACCATTGTCTGAATGGCTCTTTGTGCAACCAAAAATGGTTCTTCTATGGCATCGCTGTGAAGAACCTTTTGAAGCACCTTTATTTTTAAGAGTGTAGGTGTCTATACATTTTTCTGGTGTGGAGCCCCTGCAACTTGTGTAGTAAATATTTTGTACATTTTCCACCATGTATCAAAAATAAATTTTTGATTAGTAATATGCGTCGCTACGAACTTCATTTGGACAACTTTAAAGGCGAATTTCTCAATATTTTGATTTTTTTGCACCATCAGATTCCAGATTTTCTAATAGTTGTATCTCGGCCAAATATTGTTCTATCCTAA
>NW_015649610.1:169189-170478 GCF_001515625.1 Sinocyclocheilus rhinocerous
CTACTGGAACATTTTTAATTTATTAACATTTTCAAAGGTGCTCTGCAAAAATGGTCTTGTTTTTCCAGTACAAATATCTAAATATTATTACATCAAAATGCATTTATTTGAGAAGCAAAATGACTTTAGATATTAAGTCTTGTTTTCTGAAAAATGTATCAAAATTAAGTGAGTATATGCTTAAAACAAGAAAAACTATGTGCCAATAGGGTAAGAAAAATAAACTTAATTTAAAGGGAAAACAAGATTATTTTTATTGCCCAAGCGGCGAATTTTTCTTTTCTAGTTTTAAGCAAAAACTCACTAATTGTTGATACATTTTTCAGAGATTTTTCAGAAAACAAAATATCTAATGTAATCTTGATTTAAAAATATTAAGATATTTACTGGAAAACAATACAAAAATACTAGGTAAGAAAATAATTTTTTTCTTTGCAATGTGTCAGCACAAGTTTTTTTTATTTTTTTTAGCACTTAACAGTTAAAATACTTTAATTAAAAAAATTACAGTACATCGAAAGAATGCACATGTACATTTCAAATGATGGTTGTGGTATGCAGATGAGGTAGTTCCTCTATTATTTTGAGACGCTGAGTTCATGGGGTGTATATGTATTTGCATGTGCATATGGTGTCTATACATTTTTCCGGTGTGTGGTCCAAAATCCTTGGGAAGAAGAAAAATGGTTGGTACTGTGTGTGTTTGTGTGCGCTGGGGGGAATGTACCAATCCGTCATGGCCGGTGCTTTGCCACTAAAACCGAACTGAAACATTGGCACTACCCCCACGGACCCCCACCCAGACTTGTGTTAATTGAATAGCAGGGGGAGATCAGGGGAGGCTGGGAATTGTATGCATGGAAAACTGAGGAATTTATCACTTTCATTTGCATAACAGGATTAATAGGCCTTACCTCTGCATTCAAGGGCAGCAAGAGAGATGAAAGAGGGGAAAGTCGGTTTGTCTGTGTGTGTGCACAAAGAACACACCTGCTTAGCACTGATGTGGTCTATAAGGAGCCGTGTAAATGGACATTCAGGCTCACAATAGAGAAAAGGAAGCTCTGTATGTGCTGTCATTGTTTGATAAAATTACATTCATTTATTATTGATCATTGCTGTAGCTCCGCAGGGTCAACTGGGTCACATTACCCCACACGCCACAGTGGGATCCAGCTCAGAGTTTCAGAGAGAGCCCAGTTACATGCCATTCTAACCCTCCTCTTTCTTTTCCTGTTTCTTTTTTCCCTTGCTTTCTTTCTTCTGTCTTTTTTTTTTTTTTTTTTTTT
>NW_015649610.1:170795-197522 GCF_001515625.1 Sinocyclocheilus rhinocerous
CTTTTTTTTTTTTTTTTTAGTTTTCCTGTGTGTCTAATTTAATCTAACCTAACCATCTACTCTTTCTGAGCACTCCATATTACAAAAATGTATGTGTAGTATGCCAGCATGCTATTCCTATATTGCAGACATGGTGTGATTAGTATGCTATTTCGATATGGTAGAAATAGTAAGATAAGGATGCTAGAATGCTATTCTGAAATGACAGATATGATAAGAGTAGCCTGCTAGTATGCTATTACTATATAGAAAAAATAGCAAGAGAAGCATGGTATGATGTTGTTGTATGGCAAAAATATTATGAGTAGTATGCTAGTATACTTTTTCGATGTGGCAGAAATAGTATGAGTAGTAAGCTATTCTGATATTGCAGAAATAGTGAGAGCAGAATGCTATACCGATACGGCAGAAGAGTAGTATGCTATTTTTTTAATGATATTAGGAATAGTATGCTATTCAGATATGACAGAAATAGTAAGATTAGCATACTTAGTACGCTATTCCAAAGTGGCAGAAATAGTGAGAGCAGCATGCCAGTACAGTATGCTATTCCAATAAGGCAGAAATAGTAGATTAGTATGCAAGTATGCTATCCCAATGTGGTGGAAATAGTAAGATTAGTATGCTAATATGCTATTCTTATATAGAAGAAAAATAGTAAGAGAAGCATGGTAGTATGGCATTTTCATAAGGCATAAATAGTAAGAGTAGCATGCTAGTATGCTTTTTCAAATAATGCAGAAATAGTAAAATTAGTATGCAAATATGCTATTTAATGTGGCATAAATAGTAAGATTAGTATGCTAGTATGCTGTTCTCATAAGGAAGAAAGAGAAAGAGAAGCATGGTAGTCATGAGGCATGCTAATATGCTATTCTGATGTGCCAGAAAATAGTAATAAAAATAGTGTTGGAAATAGTAAGATTAGTATGCAAGTATGCTATTCTGAATTTTGCCTTAGTCATCTAGTTTTCCTGTGCATCTTTTCAACATTTCAAACAAAGGGAAAATAAAAACTAAAATAATCAAGTGAAAAAAATAAAATAAAAATAAATACATAAATAAATGTGTGTTTCCGGCAATGTTTCCTTTATTGAACATCTGTTAATGCACAGTATGGCTGAGAACATGAGCACCACAGCCAGTGTGGGCAGATCTTAGAGTGATAAAAGATATGATTTGATGACTAATATTGGCCAGATGTGAGGTAGATTATGGGAATGTAACCATGAGAGACAAACAGTCCTCGTGTACGTGCAGCACTCCGCTGCATTGAAATTCAATCACTTTAATTTGGTTTAGAATGATCAACCCTCCTGTGTTCTTCTCATTCACTAGGGTAATTGAGTTCTGACTCTGCTTAAGTGGGCCGAAGTGGACCAGTACATGACAGAAGTGATACGCCAATTTGACACAGTTTTCAGAGCTGCAGTGGGAAAGTGCTTGTGGAAGGATGTAGTCTCGATACTGTTTTACAAAGCCTCTCATTTTATCCGCTGTGTTTGCAAATGTGGTTTGAACAGATCCAATAATGAGTTTTCAAAATAGAGGAATATATTGGGATTTTCATGTGTTGATTAAGTAATGTTTTTCATGCCAATTTTTTTTTTCAGTGTTAAGGCTTTTCCTTAACTGTTACATTTCCTTCCATACACGTGCTTAAATACTTCTGCTGTTAATTTTGTTCATCCCATTTCTCTTTTTCTTTTCTCCTTTCTTTTTCTTGTTCAATATTAGTTTAAAGTTGCAATGGGAAGACACAAGTCTCCAACCTGCTGATGCTTTACAGTTGAAGAAAGCTTGTTAAAACCTTATTTGCCTTATTTTTACCTCCTAACTGTTCCACTTTTTCTCTCCCTCCCTTTCCTCATTCCTGCATCTCCAAAAAGTGACTTTCCTCCTTTTTTCTACTATTTTAGCTCCGAGCTCTTCAAATAAAAACAGACCAAGTTATTTAGTATCAGTCATCTAGTCATGCTTAAGCCTGAACAGTTTTGGAGTTAAAGTAGAGGGTTTGATTCCCAGGAAATGCAAGAACCAAAAAAAACAAACAAACCGGTAAATTGAGTGCAACATCGCTTTGGATAACAGTGTCTGCAAAATGCATACATGTAAATATCTTCTTAAAGGGATAGTTCACTCTCAGAATACTTTTTCAGAAAAAAGAAATGCATGAGGGTGAGTAAATGATGACAGAATTTTAATTTTAACTAGTCCTTTAAATAAGAATATTTCTGGTTAAAGTATTTTTTTCAGTTTTGTTAGCCTATCTGGCATTTGTCTTCAATGTATGCTGGCACCTTGCTGATTTGATGCAAAGCAGAAGGTTTTCAGTTATCGTGCCATAGTAGAAATGTGCTATTCACAGTCAGCCATGATTAATTTATTCTTCAAGCAAAAGTGTCCAGTAACAGGGTAGTTACCGAGATAAACTGAGTAAAGTGCCCCCATGAGGCGATCTGTTCCATGTAAAATAAAACAGCTTTGACTGGAGTCTCAATCTTATGTGAGTGAACATGAGTTTAAACACATTTTTCAAAAGTACTATTTATTTATTTACTTACGTGTAAAACATTTTTAATGAGTGAAAAAATACTGAGTGCACCTTTAAAACTCTGGTTCCTTTCTCTGAGAGTCAAAATAGTTTTATACAGTTGTAAAAAAACTTAGGAGATACATAAACTGGATGCAGATTGAATTTAAGGCACAATATGTAAGATTTTTTTTGTGTCGTGCTCGTTCAGCGGCCTCGTTTCGCTTCGACGGCTTTCACGCCCGCCGGCTGCTCCTTCATCGAATTTGTCACTGATGATTCAAACGCGAGTAGCGCTTGTTGTTACTCACAATTAATGTGCATTAAGTACAAAATTAGTTGTTGACTTTCAATGTACAGACAAAAACAAGCTAAATTTTACACAGAAAAAAGTCATACAGGCATAACATGATATGGAAGCCCGTTTCCACCACAGTTTAAAGAAATTACAATCCTTACATTTTTTCTTAGTTTTCAAAATTGCAAGATGAAGATATAAAGTCAGATTTGAGAGATATAAAGGCAGAATTACTAGATATCCATTCTGGAAAAAAATCTGAATTGCAAGAAGTTAACTTTATATCTTGTTAAGTTTATATCTCGTAATTTTTCTCAGAATTGCTAGAAAAGAATTGTGAGATTAGAAACAACATTAGACCCCACAGGTTTGGAACAATGATAACAGCAAAAACGATAACAGAATATTTGTTTTTGTGTAAACTTCTCCTTTAACCCCATGTTGCTGTAGGGAGATTCTCCATGTCAGATGTGTAATTTAAAATGTAGATAAAAGCATAAGAGCAAAATGACAAATGTCTATTTTATTCAAATCAGGAAACCGCTTTAAACCGGTAGTTTCAGGTTTACCTAAATGTGTTGCATGAACATACAGTGCTGCAATTATAAATATAGAATTGCCATTTGTGCTTTCTTAAACTCTGAAGGAACTTCCTTATAAAATGCTGTTGTATTTCTTATGCATATCCCTCAACTGTAAACGAGATGGCTAAGCATTTAAATTGAAATGACGACGTCTTCATAGCCTAGTTTCGAAAACATCTCAGGCCTGTTTTAACCTCAGTCTTGTTGATAGATTGGTGTGTTGTTTTGGGCTCTGTAGAGACACACACACAATAGTCAATTCTGCTCTACAGTTCCTGTCATTTCTGTCATATCATGTTTCTTAGCTATAGCATCTGGCCAGCATTATTTCATTGTGGCTCTCGGCTCTCTCTCTCTCTCTCTCCACACACACACTTTTCCCCTTAGGTTACATCATAGTCATGACCTCATTGCCTTAGCGTTGTAGTCTAAACACAGTGAAGGTAGTGTTGCCATAACAGCGTCCATGTGTGTGTATTCTCACTTTGAACACTTTCTTTAAGGTAATACGGGCTATTTGTTTTACATTGATAAAGTTGTGGACAGCTCTGCTGGGGAACAAATGTACTTTTTGGTCACAGAAACGTCATCATTTGTTCACCTGGAGGAAGAAGACATTTTTTCCCTCTTGTTTTAAACCCATAATCCTCCACTGCCGGCCAGTGTAAGGTCTGTCGCGTCACCTGTGTTTAGTTGAGTGCTGCAGTGATGTAAACCGTGTGCTGCCACCTGTTGCAGATTTATTAAAAGATTGGGCTGGTATTTAAGTTTAGTCCTCCATCTGCCGTTCCACTCTACTTTCAGAGCCTCTTGTTCCAGATCTGCCAGACCAGGTTATTATAGTACTGTTGGTGAGTTACAGGAAGTTGTGTTTGGCCGCATAGTCTTGTCATGTCAGTTTGGTGTCAGTGGACATGACAGAGTGACACGAACGAGGTCAATTGAGCAGCCATTTATGATTGCTTGTGGTTTATAAGTGTATATTTCATTTGCAAATATGTTTCAGACATATGCTAAATAAATACATGTTGTAAACAGCACTATACCTTGAATTGGAAATATATTTCATTTATGCATTCAAATGCCAAAATGTATTACAAGATGTACTTCAAGAATCAAAAAAATACATTAAAATACATTTGGGATAAATGCAACTATAAATGTATTTTGTTTAAAATAAGTTTAAGTGAAACTTATTGAAAATATATTTATGTAAATATATTTGAAAAATATTATCTATATATTTTTTGCATACTTTTAAATATATTTTAAATATATATGTGAAAATATGTTTATGCACAGCTTTGTTTTAGAAAGTAAAGTGCACAGGCACTTGGTTGTGATGAAAATGGTGACAAGCATGGGCATGTTTTTAATAAAGCAACGAATGTTTTTTATTATGATGCCTTCTTCACTTAGTTTCATTTCAGGTTAAAATCTAATTAAAATCCCCCAGAGCTGTAATCTTCGCTAAAAATCAGACGCAATGTCACGCATGAATTGGACCACAAATTGTAGTTTTTCTGCAACAAAGCTGATATAAATTATTGAGAAGCTATCCGTTCTACAGAAAACTGAGAAGGAACTAGAAGATTTGTTGACTTTTCGGTTGTAATTGTGCTCCATACAGATCACTGAATATTTCACAGACATAAAGCGGAATATACAATAAGATACAAGCATGAAAGCTTTAATTTCTTTCAAATTAAGACAGAATCTTTTTATGCTCACCAAGACTGCATTTGATTAAAAATACAGAATATTCAGTAATATTGTGGAATATTATCATTTTAAATAAAATGTGTTTTTAAATTGTTTTTGATGTTATTATATTTTAAAATGTTATTTATTAAAAAAAATTTTTTTAAATGGTAATTAAAAAAACAAAATTTTCCGTTTCATTCAAATTTCATGTCATGTTTGCAAACCGTCAGGCTCCTATAATGGGCAAAGTACACTATAGTTGCTTCCCATAGGAAAGAAAAATCAAAAGTGAGATCTCTTTAACATCTCAAATATTTCTCCTAGACAGAAATTAGGTTACTTTAAGATCGAATTGAGGTTTTTGCTTGAGTCTCCTGCTTCTCAAACCTGTCTCCTGAGACAAAAACTCTAACTCTCTCACAATGGTCTCCTTTAAAGCTTTAGAAAAGATCTCAACAACATCACACACTGTGCTCAAATATTTCTCCTAGTCTAAAGACTCTGATGGTCTCATATTTGTCTCCTTTAAAGTTTTAGAAGAGATCTCAACAACATCACACAGTGTGCTCAGATATTTCTCCTTAGCTACAGACACCGGTGGTCTCACATTTGTCTTCTTTAAAGCTTTAGAAGAGATCTCAACAACATCACACACTGTGCTCATATATATAATTTATATCATAAATTTAGAGTTAAAAGCTATATTGAGAGAGAAATTATGCAGAAATAAGGATAATGTTACTTTTTATAAGACAATGTTTATGTACTTAGGCACATAATTTGTTGTTGGAAATAGTAATGTACCGGATGCCTTAATCAAAACTGATCTATAGAAAATGTAACCCTGGAGCTTTCTTTGCTGAAAGGCACATAAATTGCTTATGACTCAGTCTTGATTATTAATTGACTAATTTGATTATGAATACATGTTATATGGTGGACATGTTTGAGCTCATATTGAGGCATTTGACTTGCTGCACACTTTGTAAAGTTATTGAGATCACTTCTGAAATTTATAGGAGACAAATGTGAGAGCTCTCGAGTCTTTAGTGTAAAATCTGAGCACATTGTGTGATGTTGTTGCGATCTCTTCTAAACTTTTGAGAAGACATGTGAGAGATACAGAGTCTCTAGCTAAGGAGAAATATCTGAGCAAAGTGTATGATGTTGTTGAGATCTCTTCTAAACTTTAGAGGAGACAAATGCGAGAGATCCAGAGCCTCTAGCTAAGGAGAAATATCTGAGCACAGTGTGTGATGTTGAGATCTTGTTTGAAACATTGGATGAGACAAATATGAGACCACAAGAGTCTTTAGACTAGGAGAAATGTATGAGCACAGTGTGTGATGTTGTTGAGATCTCTTCTAAAGCTTTAAAGGAGACCATTGTGAGAGGGTTAGAGTTTTTGTCTCAGGAGACAAGTTTGAGAAGCAGGAGACTCAAGCAAAAGGTTCCATTCCATCTTAAAGTAACCTCAGAGAAATATTTGAAATGGTAAAGAGATCTCTTATTTTATTTTTCTTCGCTCTGGTTAGCTTCAATGTCATTTATCCACACCATTTCAATCAAAGACAATACATGCATTGTCATATTTGAAGTTGTTTTATGTAGACAGTGTTTTATTGCACAATGATTTAACAGAGGAAGCCATAACCTATATTTACATATATGCAAAAATGGGCTGTACAAGACAAGATTTTAATGCTAAACAAAGCAAAAAACAAGCAAACAAACAAACAAAAAAACACTGGTATAGTGTTACATTTGTTAAAAAAAAAAAGGTATTGCTCTTATATTAAACATCTTGCACTTGCAAGTCCTTTCTAGTGTGTTTGGAAAATGTGGTGTATATACAATGCTGGACATTGAAGATAAATTTAAACATTTAAACTAGTAACCCTTGATATTCTGAAATGTTTAATGCTATTTAAATTATAGTTTTAGTATTTGCAATATTAGTAAAAGTTTAACGTTTCTCCTAAAATAAAACTGAAGCATCTTAAGACAAAGCTGATATCTGTCACGGGTGCACACACACGAGGGACGAGGAGACGCTGGAGAATACTTTACACAAGACTTTATTCGTAGGAAGGAACCAAGGGAGACGAACTCAGGAAGACGCATACAGGAAGACCTTCAACATCGGACCGAGAACTAGGGACTGGGAACACTTTATATACACACACACAGGAGGAGGGGATGACGAGACACACCTGGGAGCCATGACACATCAAGGGAAACACCTGGGAAGAAATCAACTTAATTAATCAGGGGAGGAACAGGAAACAAACCAAATAAGGGCATGGGAAGGCACATGGGGAGCAGGACACACACGAAACATGGAACAGAGTCTGACAATATCTCAATGAGACATATAAGAGAATCACCCCTTAGTATCTTGAGCATAGAGTAACCTGTCAGAGCCATAGCCTTGTGGGCAGCACATCGATGTGAAGGCACAATTGCATCTCAGACAAGGTACTTACCTGCTTCTGTTCAATTTTCACCTGTCCAATTGTTTCCTGTATCTACTCCTACTGTCCTGACCATTAAAGGTGAAAAACCCCATTGCAATAAAAAAGCAACCGCAACCTCTGAGCAGTAAAACATTTTTGTAATGCAGTCTTGCAAGAGATTACAGCAATAAAGTGTGACTTTATTGTCTTTATTCTTTTTATATAAAGAATAAAGACAATAAAGTGATCTCCCATTTTTCTCACACGTTTCTCTCCCATTGCCATTTTGGGTTCCTTTCTTTCAGAACTTTCTCATGTCTCAGTTGTGTCTACTTTTATTTCTCCTTAGGATTTTTAGGAGAAACATCTGATACACTGTTGAGACTAAAATGAGAAATACATGAGAATCACTACTACGTCTCCTGAGGTTAGAAAGAGCAACCATTGAGCAATAAAATATTCATATAATGGAGTCTTGATAGAGATTGCAGCAAGACAATAAAGAGATATTCTATGTTTCTTCCACCACATTCTCAGTTTTGACTCTTTTTTTCTCAAATATTTCTCATGTTTCCACCACATTCTCAGTTTTGACTCTTTTTTTCTCAAATATTTCTCATGTCTCATTTGTTTCTACTTCTATTTCTCCTACGGAATTTTAGGAGAAACATCTGAAATGCTGTTGGTACTAAAATGAGAGATATATGAGAATCTCATCTAAGTCTCCTGAGCTTAGGAAAAGCAACCACTGAGCAATACATTTTTCCTATGGGTTGGCAACTACAAAATAAATAGTCTGATTTTGCCAAAGTTTGCAAGTTTTTTGGCAACAAATTAAAGATATTCAAGAGTTTTGTTTGAGACTCTTGACAGCAGGTTAACCAGATTATACACTTAAGCACAGCTGTATATTAAACTTTCTTTCTCAATGTAACATCTGATTTCAAAATTACCTGCCACATTAACTATGCTTGCTCATGTTGCCTCTTCCTGTCTATGTAGGTGTATCTTGATCAGAATAAGCTGATCCACACAATAAAAAGTCTGGCTACCCTGTATTTACCCCTTGAGTTTTTTCTCCTAACTCTGCGTATAATTGTATTCATAGGCATATATGTGTGTGTGTATGTTTGTGCATGCATCTTGGCGATATTTAGTCTGTCAGCGTGAAGGAAGAGTTGTGATTGGGTTCTGCTCTGTGAAGTGTATGTTTCCTAGATGTAAATATTTTCTTAGTCAGAATAGCAGTGTAATTAGAGGACACAGTCAGCCTAGCGTAAAGTGTGTGGGCTCCTGGCAGCTTTGAGGGTGGTATTATATATATATAGTGCATACAAGAGTTTATTTAACAGAGACACCATCCATTAGACACACACTCAAACTGTCTGTCCCATCAGCTTTAGCGAGAGTCAATATCCTGTTTAGTCTCACAAAGGCCGTACAGTATGTCTGGCTCCATCACACCTTTGGCCTCCATCTTGATCTTGTTCCCAGCCTCACTTCGATTCTCATGTCTTTTGTGTGCTTTGCTTTGCCAAAGTGTTGAATCTTAACAAATAGGCACTGATTGCATTATCTCGACATCAAAGCACACAAACCAGCCTTCCGTATACAAGTGTCAATAGCGCTATGCTAATGCACTCTAACACAAACAGGCGTGTTGACACTGCAAGCGCGGTCTTAGCTGTGCTCTCAGACTTCACTGTGATTCTGATTGTTTTTCCGTCTCTTACCCAAACAGACAAGTCTCTGAAGCCACAGGGCCCGATTCAGTTCTCGTTGGTTCACACAGAATGGGATTAAACCAGTTTCCTGCCTTCTCAGGACCCCGGAGTCGCCTGGGGAAGGACTGTTGGTTGTGGGTTCGGGGAGGAAGGCAGCCGCAGAACATTAGTTAACTGTCAAGTTTTCCAGCACGGAGGCACAGGATGTCAGCCGGATCGGGCTTCCCGTGTGAATGGCTGCGCTGATGGGAATCTCAGGGAATATGGGGGAAATTGGCTGTGGGATTCAAACCGCTGCTCCTGAGACGATCCGTGGGGTTAATCTTCACATCGCTCCTCTCCTGCTTTTCTGGTTCCATCCGTCGTTTTTGCCCGCTCCGGCCTTTCGCCCAGCCCATAATTGCTTTTGCTTCTTTTGTTCTCACACAGTGAGAAGTTTGACAGTGTACATAAACAGAATTCCAGAGCAGCAGCGGCGTATGGAAAAAGCGCATATGGAGGCAGTTTGCCCGGATCTCTGGAAGGAACCAGTGAGGACCATCTATAATAGATCTGTTCTGCACTCAAGGTGTAGTCATTACCGAAGCTTAACGGACAGAGAGATAGACTGCGCAAACACTAATTCAAGCAGACGTTCAGCATGTGTTCCTCTCACAATCTCACTTGACAGGGTTTCTCACGAGGTGAAAATATAACAGTGATATGATGTTCATGACCTTGTTCTACAATCCTGCTACTTTTCACAAATGCTATGAACAGTTGGGACAGGATGTTCTGCCAGGGCATAAGTTTGGTTGGGTCATGTATTTAATTATACTTAAATGGGTGTTTCTTCTACTGAAAGTGCTTTTATGTCCCATGGGTTGATTTCTATTAAAGTTAATAGATTTCAACTTTTTTTCTTTAGTTATATGAAGGTCACATTAAAAATGGTTTTGGAAACGTTTTACAGTGCCTTTAACAATTATTTCTCCACTTTTCAAATGCCTTTTATGTATAACTTGTTCTACCCTTGTCTCAAAATCGTTCAAGATTTTAGTAAATCCATCATAAGATACACTCTTAAAAATAAAGGTGCTTCAAAAGGTTCTTCAAGCGATGCCATAGAAGAACCATTTTTGGTTCCACAAAGAACCATTTAGTCAAAGGTTCTTTAAAGAACCATCTCTTTCTTACCTTTTTATAATCTGAAGAACCTTCTTTTGCCACAAAGAACCTTTTGTGAAACAGAAAGGTTCTTCAGATGTTAAAGGTTCTTTATGGAACCATTTAGACAAAAAGGTTATTCTATGGCATCACGAAGCACCTTTATTTTTAAGAGTGTATACACTACTATACAAAAGTGTAGGGTTGTGAGATTTTGTAAATGTTTTTGAAAGTCTCTTATGCTCACTAAGGCTGCATTTATTTGATCAAAAATACAGTAAAAATACAGTAAAAACAGTAATATTGTAAAGCTATTAGAATCTAAACAAACTGACATGAACAACAATTGCAATACTGATTACGTGAAAAATATTTATATAATTATAATATTTTTTTCCCCAAGTGTTTACTACTGAACTGAAAATATATGAGACCTGATATAAAGAAATATGAGACGTGATATGAAAAATCATTTACATCAAGCTGTAAAGTTGTCAAATTATACAAAAAAGTGAACATATTTCATTGTGTGTATAAAATGCTAGTTATGATACTAGAAAGACAAATGAAGGAGCCTTTTTTTTTCTCCATAAATGCTTGTAATGTCGTTTTCAACAGAAATGACAGTTGTTCATTTAGAGAAATATATTTGTTGGACATTGTTGGCAGACAAATTAAATTAGTGAGTGTGAAATGTGTTTGATGTCCTCTCATCCCAAAGTGCCCATGAAATACCCAAATACAGAAATGTATTTATGAAGTCCAATTTGTAGAGTTTTCCAGTTTGAATCTACACCTATGTTGTTCTGGGCTCATACAGATCTGGGCACTTCCCTCCGAGGGACGCCAGAGGACATAAAGAGGATATAATTCGTGTTGTATTGCTACAACAACACCCACACTGGGTCCGAACACTACAGAGTGATGACTTCATTTCTCATAACACACTTTTAAATTACATTTAGAAGCAAATTTATGGTTTTGGTGCACAGACCCAGTATCTGATTACCAATAAGAGCAGGATTAACTTATGACCATTTGTCGTTGAGTGCACTGGACGTCTTTCTGCCAAACAGCGGTTTTATGCTCCTCCATAACGCCGAATTGAATCATTTCCTGACCATGACCTGGAGCATTCAGGAAAATGTTTGACTTTTGGTGTCTTTCTTACAGACTTCTGCCTCTACAGTACACCTTCTACGAGAAGCACCCCATACTGTGATGCAGAGCATAATGTGAAACACATTGCACTATTCTTGCTTTCAATCACACTAATTTCGTCATACTCAATGATAGTGAATATCTCGTGCAGTTTACTTGCGTTTCAGGAGATACAGGCAAATCTTTGCTGTTGTGTGAACGCCAATGCAGGTCAAGTCGAAGTGATTTACAGCATGTGATAGTAAACCTGGAGGTGGGAGTGTCTGTGTGTATATATGTACAGGCAGAAAAACAACTCTCCATGCGAATGACAGATGGAGTGCTTTAAACAGACCCCCTAAGGTTTATGTTTCATTTCTGTGTCAGGGTTAATACTGAGAGTAATATGGCTCAAATCAGTTCCATGCAGCGTGTTTAGCTCCGTGAGGAAAGCTACAGGCCTGTAGGCCTCCTCTGAGAGGGATTTCCCAATACTAACACAAATAAGTCTAACACAATACAATGTTATACGGAACAGATTAACAAACAAAACACTGCATTGTTCTGCAAGCCACATGTTATAGCTTTATGGTAGCGCTGCTCTTCACTCTACCTGATCCAGGTCCAGTAGTGTGTGTGAATGGGTGTGTCTAATCGAACAGATTGGAACTAATGAACCTTGCCTGTGGTCACTGGGTTCAGGTCTTTATTGCTGCTGTGGCCCAGCACATTTCACCATAGTTTCAATCCTCCTAACGACCGTTTCACCACAGATGTTTCGACACAGCAGCACAGTTTTTTACTGAGGTCGCTGTAACACAGCTCAAATGGACTACCACTTTGTTGTACCCTCCAACACAATTCCAAGTATGTAAAAGTGTGTAATATTTGCTAAAATACCAAAGTCAAAAAGTTTAAGATTTCTCATCAAATTTTTGTGAGACTAAATTATACAGACTTCAATACAAGTACATTTTATAGCTCCTTACTCGGATTCTCTCTGTTTCTCTGTTGCTCTCAATGTTATTTTTCAAAGATTCCTGAAAAAAATGGTTAATTGGTTACCTGAAATAAATCAAGCAGCACAACTGTTATCAACATTGATAATAATAAGAAATGTTTCTTGAGCCACAAATCACTAGATTAGAATGATTTCTGAAGAATCATGTGACACTAAAGACTGGAGTAATGGCTGCTGAAGATTCAACTTTGCCATCACAGGAATAATTTACATTTTAAAAGATATTAAAAGAGAAAACAGTTATTTTAAGCTTTAATAATATTATTTCATATTTTTTACTTCTGATCAAATAAATATACTATATATATATATATATATATATATATAAATAAAAAGACTGGGTAAGTGCATGAAACCTCATTAAAAAATCTTACCGAATCAACATATAGGAGGTGAATTCAGGTAAACTGGGACACTTTTTAACTTTGAGATGGCTGGCAAAAATGTTTCAATTAAACCAGAATTCACCATATACACACACTTACAATACTTCAACTTAGCAACAACAGTTTAACAACAATTTACATAAAACTTTGTAGGTGTTATTGTCACAGTGTGGACTATACATTTTAAAAGTTTATATATAATGCTAAATCTACTCATAATCTAGTCATAAACTCTCACACAGGTCAGCTCAGTCTGTAGCTGCTGCTTGTTTGATTATTCTTCTGTGCATCAGATGTATGTCTTCAGCCACAATATTCAGTGTCTTTGTTTGTCAGTACCTTGAGTTACATTGAGATGACTGATCAAAACTTAAACTTTAGTTATGCATTTATTTTTGTTAATTTTCTGTCTTATTTTAGAGCATGGGCTTTATGAAGTCCAAACAAGTGTAATGATCAGTGATCCTCTATCTCCTACCAGGTAGCAAAAGCTGCTTATCAGAGAAACAATGACACGTTAGACGCAGTCTTGTTTTATCTGGCCATGAAGAAAAAAAGCTGTGGTCTGGGGACTGTACAGGTAACTTACAAGGCTGCAGGCTTAATTGTAGTGTTAATTTTGTCAGCCATTTTTTAATTTAGTCTTAGTCTTAGTCCTGTGTCAAATTTAATCAAGTTTTAGTCGACTAAATATCTATAAAAAAAGTAATAAAATTATTTTTTAAAACACATTTTAATCTCGTCTTTAATTGTCAACGATATTGCATGTTGATATACAGTAGTCACAGTTATCCTTTATTGACCTTTTCGTCGTGTCATTATCCTCTAATTTTAGTCATGGGAAAAAAGCTTGTCAACGTACATTTTTTGTCATAGTTTTCGTTGACGAAAATAACACTACTTAATCGAAACATAAATTAAAGCTCTTAAGTCTGCTGAGTTATGAAAGAGCAAACTCATTCATAGGCTTCAAAACATTTCTATGTTTGTTTGAGAGGCTTGGCATATCAACCGATGATGTGAGTTCGGGGCTACATATTTGAACAATGGAAGACTAATTGTTTGGGAACAATCATTTATGATTAATTTTGGCAGAGAAGTGGCAGAGAAATTACACACTTTAACTTTGAAGGATCTAACGGTGCGTGTATCTGTGTATGTGTTCTTTTAAATCTTTTTTTTGGGGGGTGGGGGGCGGTTAGTAACGTGTATGTCAGTGCCTATAATCTCATAATTGTGTCACCACCACACAAGAAACTTTCTGTTTTTTTTCCCCCCTGTTCTGGAGGGTCTTCTCTACTGTGATATACTGTTCTAGTTTTAATAAACCCCCTCTCTTTCTTTTGCTCTTTCTTTCGTACACTCCTTCTGGGAGGTGTTCTGTCAGAAATGTGTTTTTAATCAGGGCTGTGTTCTGTTGGGATATGTTAATGTGGAACACTGCTTCCCAAACCCTGTGGGTCCACTGCAGAGCCAACTTTGGGCCAATGCTGGCACGCACACAGGCCACTAACACCCCCCTGCATTAAGACGCTCCCTCTGCTCAACCTTAGAGAGGGAGGGGAGATAGGGAAATATTTCCTAGAAAACCCCTGAAAGAAGTTGCCAAGCAAAACAAACCCACTACAGTCGAGGAGATGTGGGTTAGAGGTACATAGCCTTGTTCTGCAGAGGACTATGGACTCTGTTCTCAGAATGAAGATGCTGTTAAAGAGAAGTTAGCCTTCAGAAACTTAGCCTCGTGTTCACGCCTGAAGAATACAAACAAAACTGGAGCACAAGTGTGTTGTTTTCCAGCATGCTGCTAAGAACGGCCAGTGCTCTGGGTGACACCTTCAGTCAACATGAAATCACAATTGACCCTGTTTGCTTTCCTAACACAGGTTCCTGATCTTAATGTGCATGATTCATCAGTGCGTGTTATTCCAAAGTCGCAGTCTTCCATCAAAACAATCCAAGTCCAAATAACTTTATTAACAATCCAATCAATTCCACATGGATATAATCAAACCCGGCCCTACTGTACATTATATTCCCCATTGAATTTCCAGTTTCTCTCTGAAACACGTCATATTACTGATTTAATGGGCTGGGAATGCCAAATCATCAAATTAAGTATTATGTATCTTAGTTTAGAAAATGAAGTGTTTGCACAGTATTTGTGTGTGTGTCATTGGTGCTCGTTTTAAGCAATGAATGAACACCAGTAAACTGAAGTGCTTTGCTAGCAAGCTAATCACCCAAACGCATCCTATACATATGAGATAAATTTAAATGAATGCATCTGGCAGATGCTTTTAAGCAAATCTTTTTACATTGCATTCAAGCTATAAATACAGTATATATGTTTTTTCAAATCATGCATTCCCTGGAAATCAAACAAATGACCTTGACATTGCTAGTACCATGCTTTGTGTGTATTACTCAGATATATTCACAACATGATGAATAACTTAAGCACAAATTCATAAGATTATATTACAGTACTCATATACAGTAATGCTACTTCAGGATCTCAGGTGTTTAAAAAGTTTGTGTTTAAATAAATTTGTAAAATGTATTTGGTTTGAACTTTCATTTTTTTCATCTTTTCAATTACAATCAAATTTGTTTCATCAGCTAAACCTGGACACCATTTTAGTCAGAATAAATGAATATGATAAAATGAAATGTTCACTAAATTAGATATTTTTTGTCAAAAGACAAACTATGACTACATTTAAAATGTGAAAATATTAATTTTAGACAAAAATGGGGATTTTTTGCTTTAGTCATCACTTTTATTAAAATTTTGAAATAACTTTTGATATATGCCTTTGCCATTTCTATTCATTTTTGTTTTTATATTTCTATATAGCTTTAATTGATTTTTACTTAAGTTTTAGTTTTAGTAATATTAGTAGTTCAATTTATTTAATTTAGTTGCCAAGGCAACATTTAAAATTAAGATTTTTATTTTTTATTTTATTTTATTTTTAGATTTATTTCAGTCACCAAAACCATTTTTGAATAGTTTTAGTTTTAAGTTAACGATAACAACACTGGTTTTACATAATATATGTCTTATATGTTTTCCTCTGCCATAGTGATCTGTAATGACATTACTGTAATGGCTTCAGCTCCACTCAGGCTTTTCCATTTCCCACTCTTCACTCGCTTGACACTCTGGTGAGAGAAACCCTGCTCTGAGTAGTCGTAGATTAAAAAAAAATAATAATAAAACCCGCCACTACAGCTATTATTACATTATTTACTAAACGTTGTGTGTCATTGTGTGTGTGTTTATGTAGGTCACATGTATGTATGTCTCACAACCTCTCCACCAGGTGCTGCTATTCGCTGAGCAGATCTGGCCTCCAAACCCAAAAAGAATGAGGTGTGTGTGGCAGAAAGAGCAGGAGGGAAGGACATATAGAGAGATTGAGACCAGCTGTAGTGTGTTCTCCTCCCATCTGGATTGAGTTAACATTCCAAACTCACAGACACAGCAACCATATCCCAGTATAGTCGAGCTGCGCTCTTACAGCTTACAACAAAGGTGTGTGTGTGTGTGTGTGTATGCATGTGTATGTGTTTGCACGCATGTGTGTGTGAGCAGGGCGGCCTCTCCCTTCAATGTCTGAGTGGGTTCTCCCACGACACTCCTTCCTAAACATGCCACATTCCTTCTTATCATCCATCCTTCTCTGCCTTGCTAAGAACGAAGATATGTAAAGCGTTTATGCTAGCATAATTGTAGCGCAAGGCTACTGTTTAGGTTGTGAGTAGTCACATGACTCTTGCATCATAGCTTATTTAAATCTCAAGAGCTTGCAGCCTAAGGAAAAAGATATTGATATATAGATAGTGATGTTGCTTAATTATTGTTTTGTCGCTGCTGAGCAGACCATTTAGACCTAAATGATGCAGTGTTCTGGTACTTTTTTAAAAATAAAAAGACAAAAACAAATAGGGGGTCACTGATAGATAGGACACAGTAAACTCTCAGTACCAGTTTTGTATTGTGTATTCTCACAGGTTTTCAACTCAGGACTGAAGTTGAAAGTTAAATTCTACTATGTAGTATTTAATTATATTTATGGACTTTATCTGTATATGTGTGTGCATTTATTTTTTGATTCATTGCTTCATTCTCTAGTAAATATTTGTATATTTGTATATACATATTTTACGATATACAGCCATGTCACGGCTACGAGTGTGATATTACGTTCATACAACAGTTTGACAGCATGAGTGTGCAAATACATTAAAAAAACAACAACGGGGTGTCTTTAAAGACCCTCTTTTGTGCAGAACTACTTCCTTCTGCCACGGATTCAAATCTCAGTTTGACAGTTTAACAACTGAGCCCAAGCCTCCGTTACTAATGCCAAAATGTCACATTAGAACTAGTAACGAAGGAACGTTGAGTTGCTTCATTAAAAGCTTATTGTATTACTGTATCAAAAGCTGTGTATTATATGGAGTAGAGTATTATGAGTGAGAGATTGACTGAGCGAGTGTGATTACCTTTATCTGAAACAGCATTCATTCTTCAGCTCCATCTCATATTCACAATAAAACATTAGTTTGAATGACAATTGAATGTTTGAATGTTTAACCACTATAGAGACATCAGAGCCAGCGACAAATTCCAGAAGATCTGGCCCAGGTAAGGCTGTTTTCAGCAGGTTCATGAGCCCTAACGGCCACTGAAGCCCTGGAGCTCACATTTCCGAAAACGTCGAAGCAAATTTTCAAAAAGACATTATCTTTATTAACAAACCACATATTTGAAGTCTTAACAATTACATTCTCACCTAAAAAAACTCTTAAAAGTACATTTTGTGTATTATTTTAAAAAATTAAAGTGGATTTGGATGTCTGCCATGACACTCGCTGTGATAAATACCGTAAGCAGAGTGATACAAATGGTGAAACGGTTGGAATTATGATATCGCTTGAAAATCGCACTCTTATCCGCCAATCAGATTATACATATACATACCAGAAGGCCGTAAGTGACATTTCACCAACTTTACAGGAGGGCAAAAAAAACAACAACAACAAGCTTAGTATGTTCAGAGTTAAGTCTTTTGGTTTCTAATGAATAACTCCAAAATTATTAGAATTCACTTATGTCCTTTTGGCAGTAGAAAGAGCTCATCAAGAGCTTTCATTTGATATATATATATATATCTCCATTCCACCCAAAATGTCACTTACACCCTTCTGGTTCTCACCCCTCGATATATATATATATATATATATATAGATAGATAGATAGATAGATAGATGCATTTAATTCTATTAAAATTATTACTATTGATCATTTGTTTGTTTGTTTTATTTTATTTTAAATTTGCTGACATTTCTAAGGAAAAAGCTCCAGGCAGGGTCAAAGATCAACCTGTATAACACTTCCAACTTGCCACCTTAATCCCTTGTTTGTATGTGCTTGTGTAGGTATTTGTTGTGCGGGTTTGACTATCCTGGTTAATAGGGTCAGTGCTGTAGGCAAATAATCCTTAAAAAACCCTATCCTCTCTCCTTCTTTCTCTCTTGCTCTTCAACAGCTGTGAACTTGAACTCTTATTTACCTAGGTGTGTTGAATTACACACTGCAGCCTTAAACACACACACACACACACACTTTAAAAGACTCACACAGCAGTGGAGATCTAGAGTGTTATAGACTTCATATACATTACTGCATTAAGAAAAATTAAGTTACAATCATATTATGATGTTTTTGTTCACTTTAAGGTTAATGTGCAGCACATTTTAAAAACGTATTTCACTTTAAATGCATATTTGTGTGCTATGGTTTATATTTATACTGTGGGGTCAAATGTGTCTCCAGAAGTTAGCTAAATGTGACAAAACCTCCCTTTACAAGGTTAGAGTTTGGGTAAAAGTTAGTACTTATAAATAGTTTCATTTAAAAACATGCAAGTCTATGATATGTCATCATTTAGATAGCTAGTAAACGTGTGTGCAGTAAGTGTGTGTGTGTGTGTGTGTGAGAAGTGACATTCTTCTTGGAACATATCTGATATTGGTTCTGCTCCAAATTATTTTACAGTAAATAATCTGATGACCCGTGCGTGTGTGTGTGTGTGTGTTGGGTAAGAGAATTGTAGTTTGGTGGTGTCAGCTTACACATACAGGTCTGCACACAGCAGGCTTCAGCTGTGCTTGGCTCTGAACTAGACTCTACAGATACTAGAGAGAGCAAAAGATGAAGACAGGAAGAGTAGGGAGGAGAGAGGAAGTAAAATCAAGAAAAGACGAGAAGAGAGAGCAGGAGGTCTTGAAAAGGTGAAAGTAACAGAATAAAATGAAGAGACGGATGTATGTGGCGAGGAAAGCAGTTCAGAAAACAGCGTAAAGTGTCTTGTGGTGGGTAAAGGGGCGAGACGAGAAGGTGAAATAAAGATGTAATTGGACCGGAGTGGTGCAGAGCAAAGGTGGGTAAGGAAGGGTTAAGCATTCGACTGGTGCAGCACAACAGGAAGGCTGTTCTTGGGCCCGACTCCAAACAGATGTTCAATTGTTTCAGAGCTGTGCTTACACTGTTGGACTGCGTTCCACCACTCAAGGGAGGAGGAGGGGCCGAAAACTCAGAGAACCCAGTTGCGGATGAGAGAGAGAGAGACAGAGAGAAAGAGAGAAAGAGAGAGGTGTGGGAGGGTGAAATGTAATGTTTTTTCTTCAACAAAAAAGGCATGTGTGTGTTTAAAAAAAAACATTACCCCCAGGGAAGAGGGTAGGACAGAAAGATTCAAGCGCTTTTTTTTCTGCATAAATAGCACTTTGAAGTGGGCGACAGAGGCTGGGGAGCCGCTGCATATGCAAACAGCTTCAGTGTCAGAGTTGCAGTGCAGCTTTGGGTAGATGGGCTGCTCCTCTAAGGCCTGGCTCAACTGCACGACTGGTGTCTCACCTCTCTCCTGTTTTACTGTATTCCCCACTTGCTATCATGACAAATCTTGCAGAGTAATGTCATATTTCATTTTGCTGCAGAATTAATAGAAACAAGTTATACATTATATTTTGCATTAGGAAAATAAAGCCTGTTTTAGGTTTAAAACCTTTTAATTTTTCATGACAATAAAAAAAGCACATTTATCAACTGCATTTATATGGTTGTAATGGTAAACAATCACATTCTTATTACTTTAATACAGCAATTAATGAGCAAAAGTACACAATGGCATAGGCAAGAGGCTGCAGTGAAAGTGTTTTTATAACACACTATTCTAAAGAAGTTCAATGTGACTAAATTTCAAGACTAAATTTGTCTGATTTAGTTTATATATTTTTTCTCCAACTACGAAAATTGTTCAAAAAGAAGCCAAAGCATCAAACTTTGCATGTACACAGGCTCGGCCAATCAAATTGCAGGGCGTGCAATAACTGTAAAAAATCATCCACTGAGATGAAGAATATTGTTGTTAACAGATGTTCTTTACTATTTAAATAAAGAACCTTTTTTTTAAGGAACAAGATTCTTCATTAGAATGACTTTTTTTTTCAGATAACGGTAGTTAATTTACAATTGAGAGGTTTTCAATGGTTTTCAATTGATTTATTTATTTTCATTTTATTTAAGTAATTTCTTAATTTCAAAATAATACAGGTGTTTAAATACATTTTATGAATTATCACAGTCGGTCTTAATAAAAGATAACAGAAATGCACATATCTGAAAAAAAAATATGATATCACTGAAATTATTAAATTAAAATTATTTCAATAAAATCTAATAATTTTTTACATTAATTGAAGGTGGTATTTTAAAACATGCTTTACTGATTTACTCTAACAGAACTTGTATTTTTTTTAATATAGTATAAACTGTCACCATAAATTATATGGTAATTCATATTCACAGTGAATATACAGTACAGTATGAGTGTTTATGTGTGCTGTCAGTAAAGTACATTGTGTGTTAATGTCTGAACCAGATTGACATTGTGAGAGATGGTTAAAGTGCATTAAGACAGTGCAGGCAGTCTCACCCTGTGGCAGTGGAGAGCAAGTCTCAGTGTTTATTTACACCTCAGCGTCACACATACGCACACCGCAAATGCACACAAGGTTGTATTTCGCAACCACATGAAAAAGAGCCAAGCCGAAACAATGGCTGGCCGGACTGAAGTTAATTACCCACATAAGACCAGCGCTGACCTCACTAAAAACTGCCTACAGCCAGCATAATGTTAACTCACTCGTACGTACAGCACACTCACACACACAAGCGCTGCACATCTTCATGGCCTCGCTCTCTTGAACTCAAGGCAGAAAGCGTAGTCTTCTCCATTGACTCCCAGAGTGCAATAAACATAACCTCACTGCTGCAAACAAACAAATCTGCTCTGTGAGAAACAAGATCACTGAGAAGTCTGATCTGTGCTACAAACAGGTTTACCATTTTATGGTTGGTTTTATGGTTTAATGATCAAATGAATGATTTGATCTTGCCTTATTTGTAGTTGTCATTAACTAGTCTATGTAAAGAGTTAGTTCACCTTCAGTTGGTCCTCAGTGCATCTCGTGGATCGTCTTTTTAAAGATGCCGTTTCACCCGTGCGTTTCTGGCTGCGGTCGTTACCTGGCACCGGGTGATGGTGACGATCGCTGCCTCACGTGTCTGGGCACTAAACACGCTGAGGTGGCGTTTTCGCAGATGAGTCATGTTCCCATTGTGGGAAGATGGCCATCTCGGAGCTGCGGGCCAGGCTCCGTTTCCTCCAGGGGGGCGGAGCTCCATTGCCTCTGCCGCGATCTAGTGTTCGTCCTGGGGGCACCCAGGCATGGACTACTTCGGGCAGTAGCACGGGCGGTCTGAAGGTTACAGTGGTGGCAAACCCCTAAGGGAACCAACCCTCGGGGGACCATCGCTCCTCTAGCGCTTCGCAACCAGTTGAGCCGCCAAAGGAACACGCTGGGCCCTCTTCAAAGAGCGTAGCAGCGGTATCCTTCAGTGCGCCTTCCGACGACCGGACATCGATCACTGCATCGGAGGGAGAGCTCTCTGGAGAGGAAGATTCGGCTGCGCTGCCGCCCTCCGGGACAGTGGCAAGGCCTGAATCGGATCCAGAGATGACGGCTATGCTTTCCCGGGCCGCTGTTGCGAGCCCCGGCCTACACCACAAAGGGGCGCAGGCGGCTCGCACAGGACACTGGAAGGGGCAGCATCCATGACGCTTTGGTAGGGATCCCAATTCGTCGGTCACCGACGTGACTCGGAGTGACCGACTGAAAGGGAACGTTTCGGTTACGTATGTAACCCTCGTTCCCTGAAGGAGGGAACGGAGACGTCACGTCCCGTCACCCGGCTGCTGTACCACCACTGAGCGGCCGGGTCACCGGCTCTGCTTCTCAGCGAAAACCTGGTATGCGCTGCACCGGCTGCCTTTTTATGCTCACGCTGTGATCAGCGGCAGCTGGATGCAATCATCGCATGCCAATGTGCATTGGCTCGTTTAGTTTACACTCAAAGTGGATTGGTCTCTCTAAGCGAGATCCCAATTCGTCGGTCACCGACGTGACATCTCCGTTCCCTCCTTCAGGGAACGAGGGTTACATACGTAACCGAGACGTTCTGTAGTGCCACAGAACGTCTTGAATTCTTAAAAGTACACTTAAAAAAACTATACTTGCAGATAAAAGATTAAGTGTACCTAAAGAGAGTACACATTCATGACTAAGATTTAGACACACTTTTTAAAAAGTGCACTTTATAATAATGTCAAATTAAAAGTTTCACTTTGAAGTACATTTTAAATAATTATATTTTAATAACTTTGTCATGCTTTAAAAAAATGCACTTTTGATGTGGTGACTAACATACTACAGCACATATAAAGTATTTGATTATAGTTTATACTGTAACATGGAACTTGATATTACAGTTAAAGTAAATATATTTTAAATGTACTGAATTGAAATTTTATCATAACAAATATGCAATTACAAAAATATTTAAATGACAAACATGTTTTCCATTAAAATGACATTAAAGTATATTTTAGTTTGCCATAAATGCTTGTCAGTACATTTGACAATACATTTTAAACATATTTCTAAGATAATAGACATAATTATGAAATTAGACATAAAGATAGAAAAAGGGGTCAAAAAGTACACTAAATTTAAATTTAACTAACTGCATTTAATAACATTTAAACTACAATACATTTTCATGTCATTTGAAACATTGCATTTAAGTGTAATCTTTTAAGGTGTATTTCCATTTTAAAAGTATGCTAAATGTAGGCCTCAGTAACAGCTGACATGTTTTTGTCAGCTGAATAATCACTGACAATAAAAAATTGTCTAGTAAGCACTTGGTAACTAATTACCTTCTGTAAAATCCACCCTTGAATGGTAGCTGGGTTTAAATACTTTCTAGCTGGTCAGAGCTAGTAGTTTAAGCTCAGTCCAAGCTTATTTAGGTCATTGTTTAGATGGAGGGGATAAGGTCAACCTAGTTAAAGCTGGTAGAACGCATTGGCTAAGCTGTTGGGGATAGTTGAGCTGGTTACCTGACTACTTTATGTTTCTATGACCTGCATTCTCCAGCGGGGGTGCTCATATTCTCCTTCCAGAGACAGTCTGATTACCCTCCCACTCTGTGGCCTGGTGTCTGGCAGGGGCCGGTTTCAGCGACACATTCTTGGAGGATATGAATTTAGATTTACACTAAACTGATGCACTAAGGGAGACCGTGACCATATTAAACCCAATAAATCAAACAGGGAAAATGATACTGATGTTTTCACAGCTCCCTTGGAGGGATTGACCATTGGTACGATGAAATCACTGCAGTGTTTTGTGGACCTTGAACCTGTGAGTCACACAGACACAAACATCCTGATTGCTGTATTGTAGGTTACTCTACTAGGCCAGATATGCCATTGAACAGGTGGCGTTTGTCAAGGGTGTATGTGTGTGTAAAATGATTCATGCTGACTCAAAGTTTGTGTTTGAGCAGCAGACAGAGCGGCTGGGATCTTGAGGAGGTTTATCACAGAGCGTTCTGTGTACCTACTGAATTAACCCTGAGTCACAAAGCAGGCTGGGATTGAGACAGAGCCATAAAAGAGCCATCTGATAAGCTTTAATGAAATCTAGACCGCATGGCCTCTTGAAAACAGTACCTCAAGACAAGACGGGCTGCTCCACCCATGCAGCTGAGAGAAGAGAATGAGGACCAGCTTTAATAAAGTAATTGAAATAGTTACACTACTTATTACATTTTAAATTAGCATATTAGAATGATTTCTGAAGGATCATGTGACTCTGAAGACTGGAGTAATGACTGCTGAAAATTCAGCTTTGCACCACAGGAATAAAATACATTTTAATATATTGAAAATAGAAAACAGTTCTTTCAAATTGTAATAATATTTCACAACATTACTATTTTACTGTATTTTTTGCCTCAAATATAAGACTTCTTTCAAAAACATAAAAAAAATCTTACAGACCACAAACTTTTGAACAGTAGTGTATATGTTTATAATTTACAAAACTTTTTTTTAATTCAAACCATTTGGACAGTTCTATTCTGGACAGTTCGTCTAATTTTTTTTTTTAACAGTTGATTTCAATGCAAAACAAACTGTGGTAACTTGATATTAGCTATTAACATCATAAAAAATAGACAGACAGAAAAATCATGAGAGCTCTCCACGCTATTTGAAGGAGATGCTATATTGATTTACTATGAATGAACATTGTAAAATAACTGCAGAATTTTGGCAGAAACTCTGGTTGCAATAGTAAATTTTAGGGGTGTTGCAATTTTCTTCAGGGTAGATACTGATCTGTAATTCCTCAATTCCTGAGTATTTGCAATCATTAATTATCAGACCACAACCACCGCGGTGTTTAAAGCATGATTCACTCACAGTGAATGAACACTTACACACGCAATTCTCTTTCATTCTCTCCAGTTACAGTTTTGCAATCCTGAAGAATATGACTTAAGATTTCCATTACGCTGAGTGAAACCCATTTTCCTTTTCAGCGTTTCCAAAATTCTTCAGACCATACAGTTTTGCGCAACATAAATAAACAATTGTTCCATGTCAGTGATTCCGAAACAAAGCATTGGATTTAAAAGTAGATGGGGGTTGCCAGATCCAATACCTTATAATTCACCCACTCCTTCTTACAAAGGGAGGTTCATTTTCTTGTCTGATGATGTGAATTATCATGCATCATTTCATTTTTTAAAATAAACACTCTTAAGATATTTATTCCTCATTATTTCCAATGGAAAAAATGAGACCAAATAGGAAATATCTCAAATATGTGTCAAATATGTGTTCATTTCTCTTTGTCCCTATATGGACCTATTTACTGCACATACTGTATACTACCTGTGTAAAATAACCAAACCATAGTAATTTACTAGCTTACTATATTTATGTTATGTTTATAATGATTATTTTGTATTTTTAATCCAAATTTTGTTCTGAAAATATATTAATGTTTGGTAGTCTGATCAAACAATCAAATCAAGAAAGGGTTAAAAATAGTAGATATTTCTTGTGGTACTTTTAACATGCTAGAAATGAGAGGTCAAGTTGAACACGTTGCATTGTGGGATACCCTGTACAATGTGCTCTTTTGTATACAAATTTTGGCAAATATACATTATAGGTCATGTGGTTACACGGTGTATACACAAAATTTGCATACTGTGCACAGTATAAATAATATATAGTGTAGAAATGGTAGAAGCAGCATGGCAGTATGCTATTCCTGAGCATAGCCTCTCTCTCGCAGCTGGTGGATCTGTTTGGAGGCAGACGGTTGCCATGGTGCGGTTGCCATGCGGCTGGTGTCTGACTCAGACAGGCCCACACACTGTCAGTAGGAGGACAAGAGGTGAATCACTATGCTGGATGTGTGTGAGTGCATGTGTGATGGAGGCCACCGTGCTGTTCACAGCTCCATCTGTACAACACTCACACTGTTTTTGATCAATTCTGCCATATTCTTATACCTATAATGCACCGTTTTGTAATATCTGTCCACCGTCAACATAACACCAAAGGTCTTGCAAGCCTATTAGTGGATTTTGGCAGAGGATTCGTTTGCTGAACATATTTCTGATCATTTATTCTGAAAAGTAGTGTGAAGTTGTACTGTATTGAGAATCATTGTTAAGTTTTTATGGTAAAGCGATATAGTGCTGACACTGTTGAGTACAGTTGAGTTTACGAGGTTGAGAGCTGTAAAGTTGACAGTTTCACGTTCTGAGTTTTAACAGTAGAAACATAATATTCACTTTCTGTAAAGTACTACTGGGACTGTGTGTGTTGAACATTGTAAAGTTAACTACTGTATGTCAAAAATGTAGTTTCAACAGATCATATTCAACGGACATAGTGACAAAAAAGACATACTTTTCATAAATGTTAAATTACAAAAATTACAAAAAATTTATATATATATATATATATACAGTGCCTTGCAAAAGTATTCATTTTTTTCACATTTTGTTATGTTGCTGCCTTATGTTAAACTGCTTTAAATTACTTTTTTTCCACATCAATCTACACTCCATACACCATAATGGTAAAGCATTAAATTTATTAAAAATAAAAAACTTAAATGATTTCATTGCATAAGTACTCATACCCTTATCTGGGACAGTTGAAATTTAGCTCAGGAGCATTCATATTGCTTGTAGATGTTACTACACTTCGAGTGAAGTTAATCTGTGACAAAT
>NW_015649610.1:197605-218953 GCF_001515625.1 Sinocyclocheilus rhinocerous
GATATATAATAATATATAATAAAATAAAGTGCTAAGATGCAAATGCCATTCTGTTTGTATTTTTGATGTATAAATTTCATTTATTTAATGTTGAAACCTATTTAATTGTTTATTGCTAAAAATGAAGGCTGGTGATCAGCATTTTCTGAAGGTAAGCAGATCTTTTCATGGACCTTTTGTTGAAAAAGAAAAAGAAAAAACAAAATAGAATTTCAGGCCCTATTTCGAACACTATTCATAGAAAGTGCCGTTACACAACTTCAGCTCCTCCGACTATCCAGATCATTTAGGTCTTTTAGTGTAAATACTCACACTATGGCCGTCTGTCTCTAAAGTTTATCTGTGTGGTTGTAAGAGTAATGTAGGAATAAGTTGGCGGTCTAAATCCTCTGTATGGCATGCTAAAATGTTGGAGGAGAGGCCATCTGTCTGCTCTGTTTATTTTGATACTCCTTCATGCTGTAACATTGTGTCAGTCTCATGTAGGACGGAAAGAGCGGAATGGAGGAGTGTCACTACTGAACCCATCGTAACTCACTGTGGAGGTGCACCTGCAGGGTCTGTGTGTAAAAATGTTGACTCATGGGTTAAACATCCAATCTACGCTGGTTATGATGCATGAGCACTTCCACGCTGACATACCAAAGAAAGGTGTCAATTTTGGAAGACCATCAGCTGTTACTTTGGATTTTGGGATTTCTGCTGAATCCCACCACTCTGCCTCATAAAGTGATATATTAAGTGTTCCAAATTCTTTCTCTAACTGTAGATTCGTCCGAGGATGAGTTCATGTGCTCTTGGATGAACTAGTAGATTGAATTACGCACTCACTGTCTTGTGTAGCGCCAAAGTAGGGTGACAAGACATCCTTGTTTTTATGAAATAATTGATGTGCTAGATATTTCTTGCAAAAAAATTTATATAACACACTACAATTAAATAATAGTTAATAATTAAATCATTGTAAATGAATAATCAAAATGTAATGTATTCCTGTGATGGCAAAGCTGATATTACTTTGATGCTTTATTATTATCAGTTATTATTGGTGCTCAATTATTGATAATGGTTCTTGTTTTTATCAATGTTGAAAAACACATATGTGACCCTGGAGCACAAAACCAGTCATAAGTAGCAAATGTATATTTGTAGCAATAGCCAACTATACATTGTATCGGTCACAAATTATCGATTTTTCTTTTATGCCAAAAATCATTAGGATATTAAGTAAAAATCATGTTCCATTAAGATATTTAGTAAATGTCCTAATGTAAAATATATCAAAACTTAATTTTTGATTAGTATTATGCATTGCTAAAAACTTCATTTGGACAGCTTTAAAGGCGATTTTTTTCAATATTTTGATTTTTTTGCACCCTCAGATTCCAGATTTTCAAATAGTTGTATCTCGGCCAAATATTATCCCATCCTTACAACCCATACATCAATGGAAAGCTTATTTATTCAGCTTTCAGGTGATGTGTAAATCTCAGTTTCAGAAAATGGACCTTTATGACTGGTTTTGTGGTCCAGGGTCACATATTATTCAAAATATTTTTTCTATCACAGCAGTCATACTGGTTTGGACTGACATGAGAGTGAGTAAATTATGAATTTTCATTTTTAGGTGAAGGCTGGTAGCTGTCTGCCAAGCTGATATGCAAATAGATGCATAGTAGGAGCCAGGGCCGTTTCTAGCCAATTTGACGCCCTAGGCGAAATCCCTATTCCCTTTTAAAAAAGTGTTACCTTGCCAAAGCACTGACAGAGCCCACTGATCTAATGGCGTTGTTGAGCGCTCCAAATGCAAACTTTGCATGCAACAATCAGGCAGCAATTGACAGCACTCTGATCTAGTGGCATACAGGCATCGTCAGATTGACAGTACTCTAGCCCAATAATGTTGGGGGATCCAGTGGGGGCGGCAGTCATATTTCAGGGTGACCGTGCCACTCTTTATCACAACCCTGCTAAAAGTGCCAGTACGTGCGCTCATTGGCGCCCCTTCAGCTGGTGGCGCCCTAGGCGACCGCCTAGCTCGCCTATGCCTAGAAACGGCCCTGGTAGGAGCACATACTATATAAAATAGCCAAAAGTATAGGTTGGAATATTTAGGTTAAAAGAGAAGCCTGTGTAAACTACATGCGATTGATAGAGGATGTGCAGTGGTTTGACTGATTGCTGGTCTTCTCCTTTGGTCCTGTGGGATGAACATTGTTAGCTTTTAGCATTAGAAATTACGGTAAGTTATGAAAGCAGCACTGGCCAGATGTAGAGCAGACAAAACACGGTCTGGATGGGTGAAACTGTTTACATTCTCATTCCAGAAACAGGATGCATTGGTGTCCTCTCTCTCCATCTTTCTCTCTACCACACTGAAAAAAAAAAAAACATTTGTGTAGAAATATTTGTGTTTTGCTCAGAAATTGCTAGTAAATTTACAAAGAAATCCCAAGTAACACACTACAGTAAATGTATATATTTTCTTGTTTAATTTACAACTTTGAAAAATCATTTTTTACAGTGCATGTCTGATAATAAGTCAAGATTTTGTTGCAGTATTATCTGTTCAACTATTTAACGTAAGTACCACATGTGCAGTGGATAATTCCAGCGTTTAGGCTTTAAAATGACACATGCACATAATATATAGAGGTTCTATAAGTCTAAATGTTATGGAAATATATGGAAAATGTTTCACTAATCCATCAGCTGCACAGAAAGCTGAAAACTCCATTCAGTCATGTTAGCATTTTCTCGCATTTTATGGAATAATTTATTCCCAGAGTACCAGTTGACCAAAGAAATACACACAAGGTCAAACTAAAAGGTTAACAGACAAACTGTCTTGCTTTGTATGGATGGATCTCGATCTTCCTCTCTGCCCTGTTTATCCTAACATATATGTCTCAGATATCCTTGTACATTTTGTAGTATACTGTAGCTTTTCAGCTATTTCTCTATTGCCTTTTCCTCTTATCTCAACGCCCAGTGCTCTCTTTCCACACTTTTCTCCATCGCTTCACTTTCCCCTCCTCCCTCTCTCTGCCTGTCCTGTCCTTTCCGTTCCATCATCCAGTGTCTTCCCATAGCTCCAGTTACATTAATCCACGGTGATGTCCATGTTCAGCAGGAGCCCCAGATGCCTGAGAGCTGCACTTGAGCTCTAGAGCTCTTCATTGGGCTCCAGTCTCTCCTCCTCCTGCCCCCCTCAAAACACATCCGGCCACAGGACACAAATAACTACATGCAGCTCTCAGTAATGATACATAGTGGACCCAAAGCTGGAATTACAGCATGGGGGGAAATTGTACTCTTTGCTCCCCTGCTGGGCCTGTCTCTCCGAGTGAGGAGTAGCTTGGAAATCAGAGATAGAGAGAAACAAACAGATACAAATTATCATCACCCTCTCCGTCGACCCTCCACATCTCCCCTACTAGATCATTCTTGGCCCACACAGGAGGTTTTGCACACAAAACAACATTCACATGTAGTGTTGAGCAGTCAAGGCCAACAAACAAATGAAAATCCTCAGAGTTTTGCTCAGTTTTGATCAGAAGGATGACTTCTAACTAGGGGTTGCACCGACTAATCCACTAGTCGACTTCAATGCTCCGCCATGAAGCTTTAAGCTTGACGTCGACTAGTCGCTGGTCCTATAGAGGGTGCAACAGGATAAGAAATCTTTGAAGGACTTCCACATTTACACTCCGTTTCCAAACAGTTAAAATGACAACTCAATAAAATAGCTTAGAAACTGAGAAGTTCAAGCATATATTTCTCAATAACTAAATCCTACAGCTTCACTACTAGTAGAGAGACGCTGCCAGGTAGAATTAATTCACACACGCAATCGCTCTCACTAATGCATTCATATGAATGTAATCTTTACTGTTTACTTTATCTGTATCTGATTTAGAACGAGCAGAAATCTGTGAGAAATATAACGACCCAAAGACAAAAGAACGAGGGGGGCCCCGCTCCCTACCTCGCACCAGGCCCCACGTCAACTAAGGACGGCCCTGGCTGTGCACAAGGTGTTTGTCACAGCTCCAGACTTAATTGTTCATTAATGACGTCATCAGCGACTAGTCGACTTCGACTCGACTTTAATCACATAAAAGTCGACTTTAAAAAATCAGAAGTCGTTCAACCCCTACTTCTAACACACATGGCCGTCAAATGATTCAGATTCACACTACTGTAAATTTCCATCACTACGCACTGTCAGATGTGTCACACTGACAGTGAAAAATTAATGTTCAGACAAATAAGAAAAGACCTTCGGTACAATATAAAGTATGAAAATAGTGTTAAAATGTGTTTTTAAATTGCCATACAATGTTTGGCATTATCATTATAATTTCTGATAAATTGATTTAATAATATAAATTGTTATATGTTTTATTTACACATACAAACAAACACATATAATACTTATAATACTTATTATATATTATTTATTTTTATAATTCTATAAATTCTATAGTTTTCATACATTTTCATACATATACATATAGTATAATATATATTATTTTCATATTTTGTTAATTACTGCTAATTATAACAATTATGATTATAATTTTACAATTATTATTAATTTATCATAATTATAATTTCTGATCAATTGATATAATATAAATTGTTATATGTTTTATGTACACACAAAACATAATATTTACATATATAGCACAATTTTATTTATTTTTATAATTCTATAAAATATACTTTTCATAAATGTTTATGTATTTAAAATTATTATTAATGTATCATCATTATAATTTCTGATAAATTGATTTAAAAATATAAATTGTTGTTTTATTTACATACACACATATATAACATAATTTTTTTTATTTTTTGTAATTATACAATTTATAATTAAAAAATGAATAATATATTTTCATAAATATTTAATTACAAAATGATTTGACTTTTTTCAAAACGTTCATTATAACACACACATATTGAAATTATAATATTACAATATAATGCATACATACACAATTTTATATAATATTAATATATAATATCCTTGGTCAAGCTGGTCTGGTTTTCTTACAAGGTTTTGGACACCAGCTGGTCAGGCTGGTAGATCTGCTTAAACACCTGCTTCCTGCTTGTCCAGGCTAGTAGACCATAAAGTAGACTTTAAAACTAGTAGATCTTAAACCAGCTAAGACTAGCAAACCAGCTTAGGTTAAATTCATTCATTTACTGTACTTATATCAAGCCAACAAGAAACTTTAGATAGAGTTGGTCACAATTTTTTTATTTATTTTGAGATTCCTCAGTGTTTTTACAGTCTAGTCACACAATATGTTCTTGTTGAAGGATCTTTACAACAGCTCAGTTGCAGTGTAGGTCTGTGGAAACCCGAATACAGTATTTAAACAGGACTGAATGTGTGAGAATGCCGGTTTTCAGTGTGCTGCTGGGATTTTAATGACCGTTTTTGTGCCATGTCTGGCAGCGCTCTGGGTTCTAAGGTGGAATTTAACCAGCCTTGTGTCACAGCAGAAAGGTTTTTGGAGAAGGGTGGGGTGGGATGGAGTTGTGCTATCCCTGTTTCCTCGGAGAACAGAGACTCCCTGTGTTTAAGCAGCATCTGGACAAAATCAAACTAGGCCATACAGGGAGAAAACGTGGGCCTGGGAGAGAGAGCGAGGCCTCCGTTTCCTTACAAATGGCCGCCGATGTGCCACGGCCACTGTAGGTAAAGCAAAGTTCAACAGGAAATTGAATTATAAGAAGCAGAAATGATCTTTGGCTAAACGCTCCACCGTGTTTTGTCTGTGGATGTATTAAAAGGCACGGCGGAACATGTTTTTGGACAGTTTCTGAGAAATATCAGACCGACATGTTAGCTTTAATCTGAGGCAGACGTCGATTGTTTAATGATTTCCCAAACATGGTCTCGCATAGCAGATTAATTGCGCTGATTTTTTGGCTCTGCGCTGTACCACATAAAGAGAAGGAGACATTTTCCCACAGTCTTGTATAACACCGGCCTATACAATTTCCACATGACAGCTACATGCGAGAGCCCTATCATTAAGTCAAGCACTATTTCCATGTTCACTATCTCTAAATGTCAACATCTTTGGATTCTCAAGGCAGTTCTTTTACAATGACAGCTGTCAAGTCTTTATGAATTAGAATGTCACGTTCAGCCTACTGTTTGTCTGCTGCTGTTGTCATGGAGACCGAGATTCCACAAAGCATCTCATTCTTGAGGAGGTTTGCGTCATGTGAAAAACATGAAAAATCAACACGATGTTTCTTATGAATCTGCATACTGTGTCTACTATTGTGAAACTCATTTACATAACTTCATTATGTGAAGCTGGAGCTGTTAAGTCTTGATAGCTACTTATTCAGGTGTAATAGAAGCTCTTTGAGATACTGCTTACCAGTATTTAAACACCTGTTATATTTTTAGCTAAATATTATGGTTAAGAAATTAATAATGACAATGCAGGAATTACTGTATTGCATTGATTTTCAGTAATTCAGTCTATATATAATTAGTTAATCCCAGGACATTTAACAAGTTTAATAATTTAACAAGTAGGCCTATACATTTTCAAAAAAAAAAAATGTTTAGATTTTTTTGGTGAACTACAGTATTCCTTCAACTGGCAGCCTGGAGATCTTTGCCTTGTGAATGTCGAATCAGTGGTTATCAAATGGTTTTGCTTCAGGGCCCAAATTTTACAGTGTTACATTTACATTGGACCAAAATAGTTTATTCCACTAAAAATAAATGACAATTTCTTTAACTCAAAAATTAAAAGTTTTAATTGCATGTCATGCAACTTGAATGAAAGAATGAATGGATGAATGAATTTGTGGCAAATAATGTAGAGTTTGATTCGATGCACAGCCTGTGATCTCAACAACATCACCATTTAAAAAGTCTATTCATTTTCTGTCCATTATTTACAGTATTTTGTGTATTTGGCATTGTTTATTCTCTGCTATTGCAGACAGAAATGCGACCCATTTTTGAGAACCACTGAATATGTCTGCACTGTTCATTTCAGTTTCAAAAGAGCAAGGAAACCCCCCTTTCTAAAACTTTCAGAATAAGTGGTGCATTTCTTAACAGGCAGACATTAGCTATTCTGAGAGTAGAAAGAGTTGTCCTATCCTTGACATGACTGCGTGAGTCCTTGTCTCCGCCCTTGTCCCGAATACTAAATGAGAATGGAGGCACATTTGCTTAATCAGCAGAAATCAGCCCGTGTTCACCCAAAGCTGCTGCGCTCTGCATGCAAAAGAGACCAGACTGGGGCTGCTCGCCTTTAAATCAAAGCAAAGTAAGACGCTTTTGTCTTTTGTACGTCTTTCACCCCTCTGGCTGGCTCGCTTTAATCTGATAACCTGATCAAGACCTGCCTCTCACTTTAATGGAAGACTTGGATCATCTCCCAGGGCACCCTGGGATTTGTAGTCAGCACTCCTTTGACATCGCCTTTGCAAGTTGCTGTTGTCCCCAGACTTCCTCCGCACGGTAACAGGATGAGGTTAATGAATAGCAAAGTGAATTAGTCCCAGTGGATACGGATTCCCAATTGGGTGGCTTCTCTCATTCTCTCGTTCTCACACACACACAAGCAGAAACACACCTTTTCTTTTGTGCCACTCTACTATGCAGTAGATTGAGACACATTGTGGTCCCACCGAGGCTGATTACTCTAGCTGTAACCCAGGAGACTCCTCTGTCCTCAGCCAGGAAACCGGGATGGGAGAAGTGACAGGAAGTTGGGAAGGGGACCGCTAGCTAATTAATTACAAGTGAGCTTGTGGGAATATGGAGCCTAAATGCAAGTCATCTCCCTAGATGAGTGTGTGTATGTGTGAGAGAAGTGTGTGTAAATAACACACAGGTCCCTGTGAAGGGACGCAGTTAACAGTTGGAGCCCAGGGCACCTAGCAAACCTGTGGCCGTGGGGGTTCTGGAGCAAAGCAAAGCTCTGTAAATGATGCAGATGCCAGATGTAGCACAGCTCGCTTCCTGTTTAACCTTTTCTCGTGACGCCCTTTATGCTTTATAATCTTGTCAGTAGTTAACCCTCTACTGGCAGGATTTTCAAATAGTGTATATAAAACATGATTTCATTAAAATTTTTAATTATATATATATATATATATATATAGTGGTAGTTTTGTATATATGGTACATTTATGATCTGTTAAGTGGGCTATTAAAGAAAAGTTTATTATATATAAAAAAATTAAAGTTATTATAAAATGGTAATTTTAGGTAATATTCCTCCAGGAATTTCTGAATGGACAGAATCTAATAAAATGAGAGTGAGCATCATTTATTCAGACATGTTTTAATGGCTATGTTTAATTATAATTACATTTTCTGTCCATTTGCAACCCTAGTCAAAAATGGTTAACTATAGGGTTAAAATGTGTTTTGCGAATACTAAATAAATTAAATTGGCTCTCGGTTAATTCGATTAATTTCTGTTCATGCACTTCATGGCAGCTTTCGAAAGCAAAATGGAGGCCTTCCATCTTTCCTATTTTAGAGAATTAGGCAGTCCTTGGCACATAGTACAAATAAATACATGTGTACACACGCACATAAATAGATTTTATGCAACTGCAACAGTAGTCCTTGGCGCACAGTTCTAATACATGCATGCCCGAAGGCTTGTCGCTCTTCTTGTTGTGGTTGGTTTCTCAAGAGTGTGCTTTGATGAGAGTTAATTTTCTGATTCTCACACACACACACACACGCTCTTCAAATCACCACTATACAGCCTCCTGCTGTGGCACCACACTGTGTGTGTGTTTATGTGGTTGTATGTAGGTGTCTGGTGTCTGTACAGGTGTGTTGTTAGTGATTAAAACTGCACTTTGATAAAGTTTTTTTATTTATTTTTTTTACTTTAAAAAGTTTTAAGCTTCAAGGAAATCAAAGTACTTCTAAAAATATGTTTAAAATGTAAACAACATGTTATGTTTCACACAGGTCACATACACTACAGTTCAATAGTTTGGAGTCAGTTAAAGGACACATTAAACAGATGAAAAGTGATAAAGATATTTTAATAGATTTTATTTCAAATAATTTCTGTCCTTTCGAACTTACTATCTATCAAAGAATTCTTAAAAAATGTATCATGATTTCCACAAAAATGTTTAGCAGCACTACTGCTTTCAACATTGATAATAATAAGAAATGTTTCTTGAGCACTAAATCAGCATATTAGAAAGATTTATGAAGGATCATGTGATACTGAAGACTGGTTGCTGAAAATTCAGCTTTGCCTTCACAGGATTAAATAACATTTTTAAATATATTAAAATAGAAAACAGTTATTTTAAATTGTAATAATATTTCACAATATTGATGTCAAACAAATGCTGTTTTGATGAGCATAAGATACTTATTCAAAAAATGGTAAGAGTGGGGGCAGCAATGAGGCAAATGCTGTCAAATGTGTTCTTTAGGGACACCAAGGGGTCAAGGTTTGGCTAACAATGGGGTTAACATGACCCCTTTAGCCCCTGCTGGTAGATGTTGTAACTACGCTATCTTGTTCTGCAAAGCATCTTTCTCCATTGATGGCTATTCACAATTCACTTTGTATTTTAACAGAATATGCAACATATATATCATGATTAACTGTTGATGTAACACTAAATCAACACATTAAATTGATGTCCCTAGTCTGTTGGAGGTAAAGTAAAAGGCTTTGAATCTCACAGTAATTCTAATCCCTCTTTAATTGCAGCCACCGATTCCCTTCTTTAGTCAGTTTGCTTCCTTTTCTCTGATGTATCTGCAGCTTCTGGCAATTACGTTCTGCCATGTGCATGTTGTTTACCACTGCTACAATTCTAGTCAATAATAATGGCCTGTTCTCCCACTCTCGCTCTGTGTCTGTTTCTCATGAGGGACTCTTCTTCTACTACTAAGCAGATGGAAAGAAACAGAAAGACAGTGAGATGGATCCATTTTCAGCTCTTCTCTTCTCCCTCTTCACGATAATTCCCCATGATAAGACGGAGACCATTCTGAATGGCTGCCATTTTTCAGGGCTGAGTACACTTCAGGAGTCGCTAACTATAGGCAGATCAGAAGATTTGGCCACCGTTTGATGTGTGATGGGGTCAAACACTGCTCTGTGTATTTGGAGACTGGGCTTAGAGGCACTAGCTTCATAAAAAGCCAAAGTGGACCCTCAAGACACAGATTCGCACATATACACACTTTCCTTCATCATCGTGGCTCTCAGCGTATCAGTAACAAGGTTGAAATCCCTCTCCAACCCTCTTGGTTTTTGGTCTGTGGTTTAAGAAGCTCCTTCACCCCAACAGCTCATTTTTAAAGGGATAGTTCACCCAAAAATAAAAGTTCTGTCAGGACCACTATCGTCAAAGATGATTGACAATTAGCATACAGTTTGGATTGGCGGTATGGTTCTGTTCTGGGCAAGAACTCCCTGCGCATCCATGCAGCCTAGCATGGATGAGAGCAGGGAGAGCAGCAATAACCCCCCAGGGTAAACAGAACAGAACCAACATAAATGTATTGCAGATATCGTTAAAGTTCAGTAATGTTATGTACACATTTTAGAATTAGTCTGATTCAAAGGAGAATCAGAAGGCTGAATCCTGACTGACAGAGGAGGAGCTGGGGATGGAGGAGGGTAATTAGCTATTGAGCAATGCGAAAACTGCTGATAATACTGAGGGACCTTATATATATGCTTAGATTGGTGTCGTATTCCCATAAGTTGATGGGGATCAGCTGAGAGTCAGCTGATGCGAGCTTGACTAACGTGACCTGCCAGAACTAATGCTACGCTAGATTTCTGTCATCACTTAACCACCCTCACTTACTTTCTTCTGCTGTACACAAAAGATATTTTGAATAATGTTGGTAACAAAACAGTTTCGGTTTCCGTTGACTTACTCAATTTTTTTCTTAACTTTTTGGAAAGGTACCTTTCAGTCTTGTGGGAAAAAAAACCCTCTTGGTTTTTGTTTTGTTGTTTAAGAAGCTCCTACACTGCAACAACTCACTCTTTAAAGTAAAAGTTAACCAAAAAATGAAAATTCTGTTATTTACTCACTTGTATGCAGTTCTTTCTTCAGCAGAACACAAAAGAAGGAATTTTGAAGAATTTCGTAAAACCAAGCAGTTTTGGTTCCCATTGACTTCCATTGAATTTTTCAAGTTAATGGAAGCCGAAACTGTTTGGTTACCATTACCAGCACTCTTCAAAATACCTTCTTTTACATTCCACAGTTTTCATTTTTAGGTGGACTATCCCTTTAAACTAGAAACTCCTCGGAAAGGAACCTGTCAGTCTTGTGAAAAACGCACAATTACCGTAATTAGCATGTCAATTGATTTTACGTTCAGCCCTTCTACACGGTCATAATTCATGACAGCACAATATCTAATCGATTCCAAGATGAATGGGTGGCTGTGTCTCGTAACTGAAATGAAATGAATGCTAAATACATGCTGTCTGTTCTTACAGGCGATAAATGTTGCAGTTCGCTTTCAGGTCCTTTTGCGCCAACTGTCAGACGGATATATCATGCAGACCGACTTCCTAAGTGCCGTCCAATGACTGTAGTGCACTCTAGGACATTTTGTTCTCATCCATTACCATTTGTATGATAACATAGGTGTTTCTTCTTTGAAACCGACTTTCTACAGAGCAAGATATGAATGCAAACTGTCTTTTGTCTTGTCTAAGAGCTGAAACTAGTGGTATTTTCTGCCAAGATGGAAGCTCTGGCGCTGGAGAGAGACTCGTCCACAGCAATCATCTCTGCACTATGGGGCACCACAGATGGCTCTCATTTTCTCCTATCATCCCTTTAGCTGTGGGTAGGTGGATGCCTTCATCTGAGATGGACAGATAGCAAAAAAAGAGAAAATGAAAATGATGTGTCTGTGACTTGTCATCGTGTTCGTTTATGTCTTTTGAAAAAGAACAATGGGAAAAGAAGGTTTAGGGCAGAGGCCGGGGGGATGGACGGCTGGGGTGCCATCTCAAGGTTTCTTGTTCTTTCCGTCGAAGCTGTTTGAAAGCCATCTCCTGTCATTCGTATAAAATTATGCCTTTTCAATATGGGTCAGGGCTATGAAAGACAGCTGGAATCATTTTTGCTTGATTTCTGTTCTCCTGAGGAACAGTGGGTGGCCTTGTCACGATCTCTAGCTGGAGTGCCCATGAGCTTCGCTAGAGGGCACCCCATCCTGTACACTTTACCACTCACCCCGGACTCCATTTCCCATAATCCTCTGCCTGGACACATCATCAATTGCAATCACCTGTCTTTCATCAGATCTCATCATCAGTTCACAGCTCTCTCACTTTAAAAGTAGCACAGACACTCTCTGACTTTGCTGGTGACTGAATGTTGTATAGCTCTTTCGTGGTTTCTAAGTTTCCGTGTTTTTAGTTTCTCTGTTTCCTTGCCTTCATGTTTTGATCCCTGGACTGTTTTCCCGTTTATGATTGTTTTGCTGCCTTCCCTGACCATTGCCTGATTATCTGGATTACTCTTTTGCCTTGCCACTGCCATCGTTGTTTGCTGTTGTTGACCACGCCTGTTTTACTACGCTCTTATTCAAGCCTAGCATTTGGATCCTCACTTCGTTGTCACGCCTCCCTCGTTACAGACATTAATAAACTAACAGCATTTTAAAAAAGAGAAACAAAATAGGATAATGAAAGAAAGAAAGCTGATGTTGCTCATCCCTAAGTCACCCTTCTGAGTTCAGAGACTGAATCACAAAAAAAAATAAATAAATACATTTACGTTAAATAAAACTGTCCTTTAAAAAAAAAATTTATAAAAAGTATTCATATACAGGTGCATCTCAATAAATTAGAATGTCGTGGAAAAGTTCATTTATTTTAGTAATTCAACTCAAATTGTGAAACTCGTGTATTAAATAAATTCAATGCACACAGACTGAAGTAGTTTAAGTCTTTGGTTCTTTTAATTGTGATGATTTTGGCTCACATTTAACAAAAACCCACCAATTCACTATCTCAACAAATTAGAATACTTCATAAGACCAATAAAAAGTGTTTGAAAAAATGCAATAAGAAAATGTTTGGGGAGTGTGGCCACTTCCTCTTTCTCATGAATATTTAATTAATTAGGACCAGGC
Source organism: Sinocyclocheilus rhinocerous (assembly GCF_001515625.1). Classification (NCBI taxonomy): domain Eukaryota; kingdom Metazoa; phylum Chordata; class Actinopteri; order Cypriniformes; family Cyprinidae; genus Sinocyclocheilus; species Sinocyclocheilus rhinocerous. The sequence continues at coordinate 210,774 of NW_015649610.1, forward strand.
TTAAAATAAGGTCTTATGAGGACTATAAATAAGATTTTAGTAATTTATAGGGGTTATAATTGTCTGCCAGCATTACAGAGATGTGATCCTTCTAACTAGTGAAATTCCTTTATATATAATCTAATATATAATATAATATAATATAATATAATATAATATATAATTCCTTATATATAATCTATATTATTATTATTTTATTATTATTATTTATTATATAAAGGAATGCTGCAAGCAAGATTTTTGGAGTATGTTTTAAAAAAAACATTTCATTTCATGTGTTGCATACTTATTCTTTGTGAATTTACTTGCAATTTCTGAATGAACGTTGTTTTGTTGACCGACCGGCAGGTGGGCAGACAGACAGACACAGGCAGATTATTTTTTTTTTGCAACCACTTAAAAATAGTAAAATCAAAGAGCCATCCTTTTGTACAAATAAAAGGAATGTTCTTAGATGATTTGTCCTTTTCAAAGTCCAACCAAAAAGTGTCACAAGATACAGCCTGCAGTCAGTACAAACACAGTCTGTCCAGCCTTGCAATTCTTTAAAGGACAGATCAGCTTGGCAGATCACTATTATTCTCTCTGGAGCCGGCCCAGGTCCCTTGCCACGTCGGGCCTGCTCACAAGAGGTTCGCCTGGGGCTACAGGCGGGTCAGAAGGCTCTAACTGGCACTGGGAGGGATAGGAGGTGTCCCCGGGGCCCAGGAAGGTCTGGTGAGGATTGAATCATAAGAGATCCTCACAGATGCCAGCTTGTTCATGGAGGGGGCATAGACTGAAACCACAATCCCCCTGGCATGACCATAGGCATTTTGACGGGGCACCGAGCTGCTCCATCTTTCCCAGAGAATCAAGCCCTGTGTTCAGAGCAGAGAATGGAGCTTAACTAACATGCCTATTCTGAGACACATCGGATTCCATCCCTCTGTCTTACATGGCAGAATGCCAGTTTAGCACCAGGCCTGACAGACAGACCATGACCGAGGGCAATGCCCTATGCTACTTGTTCACAGGAATCTGCTAACAAGTTTACAGAGCAGTGAGGATTTGTTCGCTATTGATAGTGCTAAACACATCTTTGTCAAAAAGCAAATGGGATAAAAATGAAAAGCAATATTTTATTAAAAAGTTCAACACGTTTTCACTCCCAACTCATCACATATTAACGCTTGGTCAGGATCCCTTGGCGTCGCTTTTTGACGCTCAAGGTACCCCTAAAGTGTCATTTTTTAATGCAAAGGGTACCTCTTTAGTGTCACTTTTTTTACATGCAGGGTACTCCATTGCTTTCAGTTTTTGCCTTAATTTAATGGTTTGCATGCAGTTGTAAAAGTAGAAATCATTTTATATAGATGTATACTTTCATTGGAGCACATAACCCCACCCCTACCCTAAACCTACCCACTTCTGAACAATATAAAACCAATAAAAGTACAGTCACAGGTATTTATTGCAAAAACTGACCAAAAAAAGCAGTATAAAAGTATTACAAACAAGTCGTGTTGCATTCCAAGTCTTCTGAAGCCATACAATATCTTTATGCAATGAACAGAGTAAATCATAAGGTTTTAATCACTGAAAATGATTCCGCTCCTTCAAAGCGCACACATCTCATCAAAAAGATACTCCCGAACATTAGCATGACGCAATCATTCACGAGACACACAATAGCCAATGGCATTTCACAACCAAAGCTGACGTAACACTTCTTCTGTGATCGCATCTATTCCTCTCACAAATCAATCGTTTTGCCTCGGAAGACTTGGAATATTAATATTCTTTAAATAAATCCTGACTGTAGTTGTATCTGCATGTTATATCCTATGTTTTAGTGACAAATGGTAGGTTTAGGGGCAGGGGTTGGGTTACGTGCTCATAAATGTGTAAATAGTGTAATGTAAATAAAATTGTTGTGACTGTTTACATTGAAAAATCACACCCCAACATATATGTAATAATGGCAATAGTATTACCCAATATATAATTTAATAATGACGATAAATTCCCAATGCCTTTCATGTCTGCATATTGACGCCAAAGGTTTCTTATTTAAAGCAATGGAGGACCCTGCACATCGAAAAATTATGCTAAAGGGGTACCCTGTGTGTCAAACAGTGACGCCAAAGGGTCCTGACCAAGCGTCAATATGTCACGAGTTGGGAGTGAGAATGTATTTAAAAGTTAAAGGAATTTCATATGTCATTCCAAAACCATGACTTCTGTTCTTCTGTGGAGCAATATTTTTGAACAATATCTAGTAGCAGTGAATGATTTCTTTTGATTTATTTTGCGACTTTTCAATACTTCTAGTTCATGAACACTGTCTAAATCATTAATTTATGAATCAAATTGATTTGTCCCACTGACTGAAGAGAAGTTTAAACCCATATTGGCACAATATACTGTATGCACAAGTGCACAGATAACACACACCTATACTTTTCAACTCCATCCAGGTAGGCAGGATGGATCATGTCGCAGCTTGGAATGCAAAGGTAAAAGAGGAAAAAACATGTTCCTTTTTCCAGCCTGAGGAAACGAGTGTGTAGCACCATTTACCACCCAGAAACTCTGGGCTGTTTTTTGCTATCTTCTTTTTTTTTTTTATGTCGCTGTCAAAAATGACCTCAGTTTTAAGGTAGCTTTGAAGGAATATTTCCATAATTACTGTGGGAACATTTGAGTGTTTTTAAAATGATGTGGCCTTGACAGTTTCCCAAAGAACAGATGATTAACTATCTTTGTCACAACATCTTGGCTAACTAGAGAAGTGGAAGGAAAAAAACGAACTCAGGCCACAGGATCTGTTTCCAACTGAAATGTCAGGTGGAGTATTTTTTTCACAGTCCCTACTGTATGTGAATGAAGTAAAATTAAAAGATGTAGATTGCAGAGTAGACTATGGAAGAAGCATGTGTCTGTTAATGATGTGCGCTGATTTGTATTATTCTCATACTTTTGGTGTAGTTATGTATATAATTGATTAGTATTGGTTATGAATTGTCATTCTCAGTTAGTGTTAACCCACAACTTCCCTCAGTGCAAAAATACATATTTCCAACTAACTTGCCTAACAGGTCTAATGAAAGTCTTTCACCATGGTGGCATTTATTTGATCCAAAATATAGTAAAAACAGTCATATTGCAAAACAGCATTACAATTTAAAATAACTTTTTTTAAATACATTTTAAAATGTAATTTATTCCTGTGATGCAAAGCAGAATTTTCAGCCATTAATCAAGTTTTCAGAGTCACATGATCCAGTCATTCTAAAATGCTTCAAGTTTGTGTTGAGAGAATCCTTGTTTACTACTAATGCCATCTGCTTTTCTTTATTTTCCTTTACACTTGTGTGCATATGAATGAGAGTTAGAGAGTATTTGGACTAAAACATCAGGTGTTCTTAGAAAAAGCAACAGGATGCAGTCGTCTTGCTAACACAATGAAACAGAACATTAGGCCTCTGTGTGCATGAGAAGGGAAATTAAAGTTTGACCTTTTTAATCTTCTTTCATTGTACAACATATACAGTATATATGTATATATATATATATACATACAGTATATATATATATATATATATATTAATCACATCGTATAGCACTGCATTGACATCTGTGTAATTGTTTAGTCTTAGTTCTACATGCTGCCGAGGCTTCACGGCGGGCAAATGTAGCACACCGTTGCATATCCCTGTTGTGCCTGTGGGTGTAGTGTGACCTTTGCCCTCTTTCATCGGTGCTGTGGCTGGCGAGTTCGCATGGAGTCGCATTCATTATGCCTCAGTCCTTAATTAGCTGTTTAACGCAATCGAGTGGAGAGCAAGCTGTTACTACTCACCACAGGAGGAGCTATCTGCCTTGACACCTCCATTAACACATGCTTTTCTTTTCTTTTCTTTTCTTTTCATACTTTCTCTCCTTTCTAGTCAGTTGCTTTTAATGCTAAAAATACTATTGTATATTTGATACACAAATTTCTACTGTAAGGCCTCTAAATTATCAGCTTGATCAAATATTTACTGTACAATCTACTACATAGTTTCTGCCATCTGATTGATAGTTTATACTGTTTTTAGCAAGTAAACACCTTTTATACTATAATTGTAAAACTAAGCATTTAAATATGATTTTACTAAGTCATATTATTGTGAGATATAGGATTACAAATTATTTATATGCATTTTTTTGTCAGCAGTCTGCTGTTTTGTTTTATAGATCTCATTGATTTACATTATTACATGATATCAGAATTTAATCTTACTTTTTCATATAAATCTCAGCAACTGCACCAAATTTCATATTTTTTGTGTTTAAGTTAAGTATAAGCTCCAGTATCATACTATATGAACCATATAAGCCTGATGTATCAAAACTGACATTCAACAAAAATGCATACTTGTCTAAAGGTTCAATATTGAATTTCTTTTCTGGTTATCATTTCATATGTCAGGCTTTACAGGGTTAAAGCAAGCAAGGCTGGACTGTACTCACTAAACTGATAATTACATTATAAGTTTTATCATTTCTGTTTGAAAAGTGTTTTTAGGGTGCAGGTAAGTGTCTGTGCAGACCTGCAGCATTTATCCTGTCAGCTTTGTCCGGCTTCGACTAGACAAACAGATACACAGTGGATGATTGATTTCCTATTGGCAGTCTTTGTAACAGCTTGTCATTGTTACAGCTGCAGATCAATAGCATATTTCACACAGAAATCAGTCCAGCCGACAGCCCAGTTTGACACACACAGCATATAGGTCAACACAAACCTGATAGCTATTTATTGCTTAGCTTATGTATTTAAGTGATCAAATCACGTTTAGAAATATCTGATAACTCTCATGAGTGACTGGATATGAGCCAGTCACTCATGAGATGAGCTACCATGGTAAACAAGGTCTGACTGTATGTGAAAACTAACTTTGGCAAGGAAATGAAACATTACCCAAATTCATACAAAACCTAATGAGGAAAACGTCTGTTGAAATTGTGCATAACTTTGCAAATTTATTCAAATGAAAAAAAAAAAAAATCTGATTGACCTAAGTATTCAGACCCTTAACTCAGTAATTACCTATTGTTAAAGCAACTTTAGCAGTGATTGCAAGCTCAAATCATTTACGACAAGCTTTACGCACCTGGATTCAAACACCGAATCCATGTGGGGAAAAAAGAGAAAAGGTCTGAATACTTTCATAATTATATAAATTATTATAGTACATATACTGTATAATACAATCATATTGTCAGATGCAAAAAGCCTGTGGACTACTTACTTCAAAATCAGAAAGTAAGCTTTGTTTAACAAGCTTTGTTTCTGTAAACAAGGCATTTGGTAAGGAAAGTCTTCTTCACGTTTTATTAAGAACTATTTTACTGCTTAGAACAATTTTCTTTTCAGAACATGCAAATACTCTTGTACTGCACACTCAGACAAATATGATCTTTATTGAGGTGGAATTTATGCGCTGTTAACCTGTCAATTCTGTAACGCTGGGTAATAAAACAGATCACAGAACAGCCGCCAGTTTGGAACACTCTAATGAAGTGCAAAGCACCTGCCTGAAGGGAATCTCACTTCTAGAGTTTGTTTCCAGGGAAACTATAGATTACAGAATGCTGGTATCATTGTTTGTTTGTTGAATAGTCTACTGAGAAACTAAGCAAAGTATAAAGTGAAAATGAGAGACAGAAATATGCTTATAGGTGTTGTATATAACGCATTTTCTATATAATTTCATGATCTTAGGCATGACGCAAAGTGCAGACAGCACTTAAAAAAATCACAGAAGGCTTTGAAATTTATAGTTGAAACGACACATTTTAAAATACTTTCTTCTATTTTATTTTAAGCTGATTGTGCCAATAAAAGTATAAATGCTGTATCTCTGTCAAAACAGTGCTGGTTTGTTTGAGAATCCTGAGCAGCTCAACCAATGCCGTGAGTTTGTGGGCGGGCCTATCTGTTTGAACAACCAATGGCAGATAGGATTGGGAAGAGTGTGAACCTGTATTTATGTTGCGGCGGGAATTACACACTTTAATCACTCATGTGGACTGAAGTTTTTAACGGCAGTCATAAAAACCCGTCTCAACACTTATCTGATCTGAAAAATCAGAAAGAACCAGAGACAGAGAAAGAAAATGGCGTAAAGTTCATAATCTCATCCAAGATCTCTGAATGAAGTTACAGAAATGTGACAATTTATGTGTTGACATAAGTGCTGTCTCTTTGATATTCAAGTATGAAGAAGTTGTATGATGTAATAATGCCCAAACCTGGAGTAACTGTTTACTTTAATGACTTGGTTTCCAGGCAATGAGGCGGCAACAGTGGAGATGAGAGTGGATTTGTTTAGAGAGCTGGAAGTCTGTATATGACAACCTTGTGACTACAAGATCCCACTCAACTTTTGTTTGTATGTGTGCATGTGTTGGAGGGGAGTGTATGTGTCCCTCTGACCCAAACACTCCAAATCAATGCATTGTTGTGTGTGTATTAAAGAGCTGCGAGAATAAAACAGCTTAAACCTTAAACTTAACTGGTTTAGAGGAGTTTTAGGCACTGGGAGACCACCTGGCTAACGAGTGAAACACAAGCTTGGGAGACCAACAGCTTACCAACAACCCAAATAGTAACCCAACTAGGCATGGGCCGGTATGAGATTCTGACGGTATGATAACCTTAGATTAAAAATATCACGGTTTCACGGTATCAATGACACAGATATGTAGTTTATGTACAACCTGGACGTATTTATTTAGCGATCGGAGCTAAAACGTCATCTGTACGGAACACCGTTGTGTACGGAACATGGTTAGTCTACGTTACCCGAAAAATTCCCATACGACAGACTTCGTCTTTTTCGACGGGGGAAAAAGTTCCAGGGATTCATCTCCTTCGGCCATCCCACACACAGGTGACTCTCACTGACTGCTCGCACCAACCGGAGGGGGAGGGGTCGTGTGACTCGCTACGTTCTTCGCTGCACACAACTGAGGGAGTCCTGTACTTTCCGTCTTTGACGACACGTAAAAAAAATGCGCATACCGCAGGAACGGTATAACGGAAAATTTTAGTGGTTTTGAAACCGTGACTTTTCCAAACCGCGGTATACCTTGAAACCGGTTATCGTCCCATGCCTAAACCCAACTAGTTCTCTTTTACAAAAATCAACAGCATCCAATGTTTTTGTTTTTTTTTTGATAGTTTGATACTCCTTATAAACATATCTGCTTACAAGCTCTAGTTTTTGTTAGTAGTTTTATCAAAAATCAGTGTTTCAGTTCTGAAAGTTCAGCATCCAAACATACAATTATTTAAAGTGGTATTTTTATTTTATTTAGTTTTTATTTATTTATTTATTTGTGTGTGTGCCCAAATAATTGCAAGCAATTTAATATTTGAAAGTAATTTTTTTTATGTGGAGAAATATCCCAACATAGCAACATGCAAGGACATACAGTATATAAGCTCCACTAAGTAAAGGTGCGTGTCTTGACTTTTTAATAAGGCATAATTGTATTTACACAAGAATCACAACTGAGGGAAACAATCCATCACGTACCTGAATGTTACACTTTTGACGACCGCACCTGTGAGCTTCAGGGCAAAGCAAACCCACTGCTGCTCTGTGGCAACACCCGTATTCTTTTATTTTGTCTGCTACAAATAACAAGCTAAACTGGATTCCACTGAGACTGATTGATTTTTGTTCGCCAGCAGTATTTTTAAGTTTCTAAAATGTAACTCTTGAGAAATAAAACTTTATTGCGCTCTGTCATGGATAATTATGACACACGCTCTAGAACATCAACATTCATCAATTGCAATTTACAATATCTACAATGTCAGCAAATAACTTAAATACATAGAAAAGTAAAGTGTTATATACTTAAAATATATACATTTCTTAAAGGTATTATTAAAGGGGTCATATGATGCTGCTAAAAAGAACATTATTTTGTGTATTTGGTGTAATGAAATGTGTTTATGCGGTTTAAAGTTAAAAAAACACATTATTTTCCACATACTGTACATTATTGTTTCTCCTCTATGCCCCGCCTTTTTGAAACGCGTCGATTTTTACAAAACTAATCGGTCTGAAAAGCGAGGTGTGCTCTGATTAGCCAGCTATCCAGTGCGTTGTGATTGGCCAAATACCTCAAGCGTGAGA
>NW_015649610.1:219313-223494 GCF_001515625.1 Sinocyclocheilus rhinocerous
CTACAATACTACAGCGAGAATAAAAGTTACGTCTTCTTTCTTTGCGTGAACATTTGGGCGTTGTTATGCAAATCTTCCCACATAGTGATGTAGATATGTGGGGGCGTGTTAGAACGAGCCGTTTTAGGTAGGCGTGGTTAACTCTTAACTTTTATAAAGAATATCTCTTTGGATTTGAGGCTTTAGTCTTTGCAACTTTACAGATCTTCTTTATGCACCAAGAGCTTGTAACACTCCAAAGAGAAAGGAAAAATTTAAATCGCATCATATGACCCCTTCAAAGGTAATCTGACCCTGTAACATGCATTACTTGTGGTTATGAATACTACAGAGCCCCTTAGGGGACATGGTGTGAGATTGGAGGAAAAACCCGTACCTTCTCTTGCAAAACTACTGCGTTCCCCTGAGAAACTTTACCCCAAAGTTTTGTTCGAGAAAGTTTACATTCGTTAACAAAACATGTGCATTCTTTTGCAAAAATATTGCATTTCCCCAAGAAACTCTGCATTCTCACGCAAACATTTGCATTATCTCACAAAACATGTGCGTTCTCTATTAAAAATATTGCATTCCAATGAGAAACTCTGCGTTTGTTTGCAAAAAGTGAGTTCTCTCGCAAAACTATCGCATTCCCCTGAGAAACTTTGCATTCGTTTGCAGTTGCACCAAAATCAGGTTTTCCCTCACACTTTACACTATATCCATCAAAAAAGTTTTGTGAATGAACACAAAATTTCTTGGAGGAATGCAAAAGTTTTGCAAGAGAAAGCTAAATGTAATTTTTTTTTTTTTACCATCAACATGTCGCTTTAGGGGCTCCATAGAATACAGTGCCACATTTTTTCATGTATAAAGCAGACGGTGTAGTCTTCCTAATCCTATTTCATAAAAGATGCTTTCTTGTATTATAACCTGCTTTTATTTGCAATGCTTAAGATTACAGAACTCAGTGAAAGGGCACGAATACTGACACCCACAATGTTGTGATGGGAACAGTAAATCCCTCAGCGGTGCCTCACCCGAGAATCAAACGGGCAAGATGCCAGTTCCCAACGGCAGGCACATGGGAACACATCTGAAGCCTGAATTGTTGACAGCCGACCACACCTTCATTTGTGAAGGACAGGGTCCTGCGAGAGCCATTAGCCTCGAGGAGGAGAAAGGACAATGACTGTGACAGCACACTGCTGGGATCCAAGAATTCAATAGTATTCTAATATGAGTTGATTGTGATTGTACAGTGTAGTGTGAGAGATAGAGGCATGAAAAGGTAAACGAAGCCGAGCTATGCTGTCTCCAGTCATCAGACTGTCAGCGGAACTGAAGAGATGCGCATAACTGCTATTAAATCACTTTCTGTCATGCTGCATGTGTGTGGAGACAGCAAGATAGAGTTTCTATTTCCAGGTGTGAGACATGATGGTTACACTAGCAGTTAATGGAGTGACGTGTGCATGTGCGTGTGAATGGGCATATAGGGTGACTAGGCGTTCTGATACAATTAGGACAGTCCTGAGTTGCCGTTCCTGAAAATTAGTCTTAGCTTTAGGTTGATTGCTATGAATCAATGTTTAACCTAACTGATGCCACTGTGATTCATGCTTTTTCTCTCATGAGAAACCAGCAGCAGCGTGATGTGTAGCCTTAAAACAAGTAAATAACAAGAGTGGGTGGGTTATGTAGTACTTTGACCCATTAATAGAATGGTAATAAACAACTACATCTGTTGCTTTTTCCTCGCAATGCTGAGAGGCAAGAAGACAACATCAGGTATGCACATGAATAATTACGCAAACGAAGAAATTAATTTTTTCTGGACTCTCTTATTTTACTGGCTGCCATTTAACAAATTATTCAAATGTAAAAATATAAAAAGAATAAGTTTAAATCTTTTTAACAATGGTTTAGAAGAGGAAAATCTTAAGAAATATCAACGAGGAAATATTCATTATTTGATACACTGTAAAAAAAAAAAACTGTTGTTTTTACAGGAAAACGCTGGCAGCTGTGGTTACCAGAGAATTCCTGTAAAAAATACAGCAGCACAGTGATGTTTAATGAATTTATTGGATCGTTTCAAATATTTTTTGATTGTAAAGTTTTTTTTTAAGGATATGCATTTTAAAATAAATTGGGTCATTTACCCAAAATAATATTTGTTTTTATTTTTTTTCTTCAGACTTTTGTCAATCTGCCCACAAGGTTATTAGTTTAAAAAAAAAAGGCAACTGGGTGCCCATAAAGAAAAACAGGGCAGCAAGACTGCAACTGCCATCGGCATGAATGGGAATTCTAATAGATAGCTATAGCGAATAGCGGTATCCAGATAACAAGGTACAGAGACTAGTGTTTTCACAGAGGGAAGTGATTTTTCAAGACACATTTCAGTAATATCTGTCAGATAATAGTGACAATAAAAAATAACATATAGCTGCTGTAGATGATGCAATTGAGATTGTGGGACTAATCATTGTGCCAAGTATCTCAGCCAGTCATACTGAACCTGCTAGCCTCTGCTTATCACTTAAAGGCAGCTGATAATTTAGGCGTCATCGCTTACAGATGGTCGTCACGCTGCCATCTGAAAGAACGATTCAGATCTGCACCTCTGCTGCAGCTGTCAGTCACCATAGCTGAGGCATTCGTGGCCAAGTGGAAATTGATTTATGATTGAGGGTTATTAAACTGAGTCTCTCACACTCTCAGGAAGAAGGAGGGCAGGAAAAGGCAGATGTAGGGGTTGGATGTATGGTGTGTGTGTGTGTGTGTGTATGTGTCTGTGTGTGCGTGTGCGTGCTCTGCCCTAAGGCTGAGGGTGACTTGGAGGTGGGGTAAGGATTTGAGAAATGTCTGGAGTCTGGTCATTATTCACAGCTGTCATTTTTAGAACTGACATGATGAATGAGTCATGGAGTCGACTATAGCTGTATTGAACTATATTGTGACCTTGAGTAAGACACTTAACCCCAAGTTCCTCCAACGGGACTCTTTCTGTAATAAGTGTAATGTAATATGCTTTGGATAGAAACATTTCACTACTATTCCAAGGAAAAAATTATTTTATTTATGCACATTATTGAATGTTATACTCTAGTATCGATCACGCTGTACTGTACTGATTGACCTGTCAATATGAATAATAATGTGAAAAAATACACCTTTTAAATGCCAAAATATTCAGATCTGTTAAAGCAAACAACTGTACATATCTCTGAGTCATCATTTGATTTAAGAGTCACATCTGAATGAATCTGCTTGCTTGAGAAGCAGACTTTTTCATATGATCTGGTGAGGACAACAGACAGGTACAACTCTATCTGATGATGACTCCCTGAAGAACCGTGAGAAGAATAGAGGGCCAGACACCGCCGATGATCAAATATCTGACCCACATTCTCACAATGGCCTAGTCCGTTTACCTTTTCTGAGTAATGCATGTAGACAGCTATTGAATGCACACACAAAAAAGAGCATTATTAATGAACCCTCTTGAAAGTCCTGAGATCACTGTACATCTAACAGCTCAGAAAAAAAGAGAGGAACTTGGTGATTATATATCCTCTGATTGTGTGTCTGAGGAACATGAATGCTTGGGACAAAAATGAGACGTAGCAGTTCTCACACAGTATTTCTATACGTTTGATAACTATCATCTCTACAGGGAGTTGTGTCGTCTACAGGTGCATATATGAGACTGACACTCTTCAACATTTTTCAGTTTTCCATATCAGGGATGCCAAATATCTATAAACTGATCATTATTTTCATGTTATGGCTGAAAAGTGCAAACGAACAAAATCCATAGAAAAACAGATATTGTCCTGGTATGAAAATTGACAGTTAATTTTCCATTAAGTTTACAGACATTTTCTTCAACCTTAAACCACAATACAGGTCAAATCCAGTACTTAAATTCCCTTCACATTAAGATGGTTTATTAAGCTTTATTTTTATTTAGAGTGTGATAAAGAACAGATATTAAATATTTTTTTACTATTTGGAATAAAATTTTCTTAATACCTAAACTGTAAAAAAAAAATTCTGGCCTATACTAATAAGGTGATAATTATATTCATGTAATGGCTGATGGGCTGATAAGCAATAAATGGCAGATATTGAAATTAAAATGAATGCTATTTAATATATATATATATATATATATATAGTTTATATATATATTA
>NW_015649610.1:223592-234921 GCF_001515625.1 Sinocyclocheilus rhinocerous
TATATAGTTTATATATATATTAAACAAATTATTTAAAAATGACTTGATTTTAAATGCCCAAAAATAATTTAGCCATCATAAAATTATACAAAATATTTTACAGCATGAAAAATTTATATTTATTGAGAGATTTGCCAAAGATAAGCCTACATTTAATAGTGTTATTACATTATTAGTGTTTTTAAAGATTAACTTATAAAATTAAAAAATATATCTTTATTTTTTTTAACAGCACAACCATAAGCTTTTTCATTTTCCAGATTAGCTCAGTGTAGCTCAATATTTTATTTAGTGTTTATTTTGTGTGCACTTTACAGCCCCTTTTCATTCTCATTCATTTATGTCACACAAACTCATTTGCATAAGGAGAGTCAAGCTCAGGTTTTCAGAGCAGCAGGAAATTAGACAGTACATCAGACACTTCCAAACTCTCTGTGGATGTCACGCACAAATCACTGTGGTAGAAAAATCAGATCATTTAATAAGATCAAGTGTTTAGGGATATGATTAGATGTTTTTATGGTTAGAAATCAGGGAATGAAAAAGACTGCCATTAATGAGGTGTGCTAATATTTTCCCTTCAACTGTACAAACACACACAAGCATACACTCTGTTTTCTTCCTCACCCACCACGTCATCTCAGAATAGAGATATTAATCACTCAACACTCACCTCAAGGATTTTTCTGACAATATAATCACACTCAACCCAGCTACATTCAAATTTACTCGACACCCGGACCATCTAGCACAGTGTGTGTGAGAGCAAGGACCATACCACCATAGACACTGAACGGGATGTGTTCCCCCTAGTTTCCCTTCAAGTGGAGTCAGAAATATCATAATTACAATTTACTTGCATCGATGACCAAGCAAAACCCTATATTTACCAATGGCAATTCTCAATGATACTCGAGTTGCAGAGTTGTGACGCTGAAGGGGCATCCACAGAAAAGACAGCAGAAAAGAAGCGTACAGTGTTTTTGCTAAGATATTTCAATTACATTACTACTATTTTTACTAATGACATTCTACCAATGCAAATGACTTACTCGTTGTGCAAAGTAATAAATTATTTGTTACTAAAAACACAAATTTTCATTAAAAGTTTTTGTTAGTTTAAAAGTAAAAATAAAATAAAATATAAATCTTAAAAACTTAATTTAACTTAAAAGTTAATATACATTTAAGCTGAAGTACTAAAATGGCTTAAACTGAAATAAAAATAAAGTTACATAAAAATGTTAAAAAAATAAAAATAATAAAAATGGCATGGCAATAATAAATGAATAACAGTACCATGAAGCACTGAAAATGTGTAATCAAATAAAAGAGTAAAGTGTGTGTGTGTGTGTGTGTGTGTGTGTATTTATATTAAGCACTGGCTTGTATGGTTCATGGCTTAGAATTTTTATTGATTGAATATTTTGAAATCCCTATGAAGAAAATGAATGGGAAGAACACACATGAGTCGCTTTGCATTTCTTGAGATTTAAATGTGCCGCCCCCAATCTTAAATATTTGGTTACATTCTCTTGGTGTTTGTTTGAGAGGCCATTTATTCACTTATATGACCGTTTCTCTCTCAAGCACAGAGAAGCAGTCTACCTTTTGAATCGATGCCCACATGTTCATGTAGGAGTATGACATTGTTATCTATGTGCTTAACTTCACATATTCAAATATCAAGTGTTCATTGAAGGGAGCAGAGCACCACTCGCTCGCGATGGAGGGATGACTTGTCTGTCTTTTCTCCTTTCAGTAAAGCAGGGAGGGCCGGGACTCGGTTTGAGAACCCACTCTCCCTCTCTCACCCTTTTTGATGTCTGTCTGTCTGTCTCTCTCTCTCTGCCTCGCTGTCTTATGCACATGAAGTCCCACAGGCACTTATATCCACTCATATGGTGGGTGTAGTTGAATTTTGGCCATTTTGGAGTAAATTTTAAATGCAAAGAGGTTGTGACTCGCCCCTGCCCTCCTCCACGGTTCTCTGGGCGTGTGTGGGATGGACAGGCACGTCTTTAAAGACCTTGCATTGCAAGAGGGGAGTGTGATGATGATGTCATAGCCCTTGTTCCCACACGCAGGGCTGAAGGTAGGAATTCTGGGACCTCTGAATGTATATTAAGCTGTGCTCCTACTTATTTTTTTTACAAAATGTAAGGCGGGTGTAAAATGTGACCGGATGTGCAGCGCATTTGTTCTATGAACTGATAGATGAACAAATGTTTTTTAAATATATTAATATTGTATTGGATGTAAAGATTAAAACTACTTGCATCACACAAAGCACAATTTTATTACATAAAATTAAATGTTGGAGTCAATATATTTTACATCAAAATATGTCATTAAAATGATTACATTTAATTATTCATTTTATTGAATTGATGTTGTATTCAATAGGCTTTACATCAAAATAATAATTTTGTTAAATTAATCATTTTAATGACATATTTTGATACAAAATATACTGAATCCTACTTCGATCCTGCTGGAATTGTTGTTTGCAAGACAAACAGCCATACAACACTCTATGCACAAAAAGGGCATATATCTCTATTGATTATGGAAACCAATGCCGGTACATTATCTATGTTCATGAACTTAATTCCCAACACTCTGCATGACTATAGTCATGGATCAAATATGTCTCTCTGACAACTCTGTGGCACCGACCGGCTTAGCCTGCATTATTTATATCCTTGAGTCATGCATAGGATGGGGTAAATTAATAGATATGTCTATTGATAACAACTCTGGGGATTGAAAAACAATGCTTATTGGTTATCAATACCTGTCACTCATTGGCTCTAGAGCCAATTTATCAGTTTGTTATAAAGTCACCATGATCCCAATCCATTGTGTTCATTGACTAACTGACTCAAGTTTTAAAACAAACGTCCCGTCACATGCTGTGAAGAGGAGGTGTAGTGGAGGATGCTCTGTTTTTTTTGTTATAATGAGATTGTCACTGTATACTTGAGAAGTACTTATGCAAATGTTTTTGTTTCATATACTGTACACAAAGCAGTCATTGTAGTTTTTTTAATAAACTGGGGCCGTTCACACAGAACATGAAAAAAGATACGGGCAGTGGAATGGAGAAAAATAGAAAAACAATGGCAAAGTAATGCAGTGGAATGGAAAACCGCATTCTGTGTGATCCGGCTAGAAGTATCTGTGTTAGAAAGCATTTAATCTCCAAGAGCCAGACTTTTGACTATTGGCATAAAGTGTGGTGCAGCCACAGTTGGACATCTGAGAACAAAGCAAATTATAAAGGCATGTTCAAGCTTGAAGATCTCTTGAATATCATTCTATTTTCAGTGCCATGTACTTCACCAATTTTGGCAAATCCAGCGATTAGTTCTTCCTTGGAAGTGCTCATTTTATCAACCTAGTACTTTGTAAACATGACTTTGTCGATGATGGAGTGATAAAAACAGATTTGAATCCAAGAAATTGCATTTAAGTCAGCCAATCAGATTAGAACTGACAACTGACTTGGATTTCAGCCAGCGTTTGCCATTTTTGTGTGTGATATGCATCATATGGTCAGTGAATGATGCATTGGCAGTCTGTTTGCATGCCGTCTGAGGCTGATACTAGAAAGCATTCTTAAGTTCTTCTTATAGCATCATTAATACGCAGGGGCGTCATGACTCATGCAACTATTTTTTAAGTGTGAAATGGCAAGATAAGACATGACCAAGGACAAAAACACTTTTTAACTACTGTACTGAACCATTCGGAATCATTTATGTTAGGTTGAGTTCAAATTCCAAGCTACGGTAACATATAGGTCTATTTAATAAACAAAAAATAGGAGAGAAGAAAAAACATTCATACTACCATAGAAAAAAACAGTCATCTGGTCATCTGAAGTTTGTCAGGCATTCAAAACAAAATGTGCACATCCAGCTAATTCAAAATAACCCCTAACAGAGTTTATATTATATATATTTATATTATATTTATCCAACAGCATAAACAAGGAAAAATGTCTTTGTATATGGATAGCATAAACAATGATAAACTGTATATGCTTGCTGTTGCACAAATACAACTTTTTTTGAATGTCTGATGAAGGTTGGATGACCGAATAATGAATATTGTTTGTGTTTGCAAGATGTGGTAGCGTGCATGATTTTTCTTCTCTGTTTATTATTTGATATCTTATGCTCCTACTAATTTAGGGAGTGTGAGAGATTTCTGTTTATTTGTTTGAACAGTGGATTTTCATTGTATGAAAAAGCAGCTTTGACATTTTGTATTATAGGTATAAAAAAAACTTTTGAAAGGGTGTAGATGACAGATTTGCTGATTTAAAACAACAGGAATTCATAGAAGTGATTGTTTGACTTCTGCCACAGCATTTTAGACAAGCAGCCTTGAATTTTAGTCAAGGACTGAAAGATTTTTGTTGGGGTAGTTGCATTAAAAATGTATTCATCTCAAAAATCGGAGGCAGCACGTACAGTATGATTGGGAATGATTATTCTGATAATCGTTGCAGACGGTAAACTTTACTGGAAACCCCTTTTCTGAATGCAAATGTTATTTGAGAGATCCTGTCGGTGTATCATGACTGCGTGTGTTCCTGGCACTGTGACAGTAATGAGGAACAGAGCTGGTTTCTATGGTTTCTGTGGAAGCGGTTGAGGGCACAGACTGACACCGGTAATGATTACTGACACTCATCCAGCCAGGAGAAGAACAGCAGCTGTGTGTGTGTGTGTGTGTGTGTGTGTGTGTGAGAGAGAGAGAGACAGACAGACAGCGCATCCTCAACAGCGGTCGGAAAGTGTACGGAGGAGAGACACAGAGACAACCTGAGAGAAAGAGAGGGCGACAGGCAGACAGCGAGACAGATGTGACAGTCAGAACTAATGGGTATACAACGTATGTGTAACTGCTGTCAGACACTGTAGTACGGTGGCTAATGATGCGTCCTGTCAGTCCATTATCCATTAGAAACCACACTTCCTGTCTTCAAATATATCGTATGCACACATGCTGACCTGGTTGCCTGGCAGGACAGTTACTGTTATTCACAGGGTTAGCCTACCACATATGTGGCATTCTGTGTAGAGGGGAAAATAAACAAGACTGTATTATGTAGAATAATGAATAGAAAGAACTGCATACCTGCTGAATGATTGACAGCTACGAGCAATCAACTGACCTGATCTGTTTATGGCTCCCACAGCTGCATTTCCCATGTAATGTATACTGAACACAGTAAGACATACAGAGAGATATGTCATATATTTGCATTATGTGAGTATAGTCATGTATAGTTACATATTTAATTCTCTTTTTTTCCGTTTGTGTGACTGTTTGTGTACCAGGATAAAGCTGAAATGGGTTTGAGCTTATTATAATTATTATATAGCTATCGCCAACTAGACGTCAACATTTAAGTATTCATAAAAAGAGCTCAAACAGCTGGTCTATTTACATCATATTTAGCTCACAAAAAAACTTAGTCATGTCTAGCCAAAATACGATTCTCATTTACAATAGACACTACTGAAATTCGGCATTAGTAACTTACTTTTCAAGCCATCAGTCCGCAAGTTCGAGGTCTGACAATTAAACCTGGTTTTTGGCTCATTTTGAGTCAGACATGACGACGTGAGTCGAGACTCGCTCCGACCGGATCATTGAATCAGTGAGTTGTTGACTCCAAACAGTCCAGTTCGTTCAGTGCGCTTAATGAACCGATTAAGCAGGTTCTTTGAAAATAACAAGCAATCAGTTCAAAAGAATGATTCATTAACGAATCGGCCATCGCTATGGCGCCACAGGGCGGGTGTCGATTTCTTCAGTTTGAAATTACAAGAAATGATGCGTTTTTATGAAATGTTGTAGATTAAAAATGAAAGCAATATTATGCTTTGGAATGTAGTGCAATAAAATTGAATGTTTTACAAAATAAAAATACTGTGGTATAGGCTACAGATAATGGATAGCCAACGAAGTCGAATGTTGCTTACTGGTTTTCGTTTATAGCTACTACAGGTATTTAAGCCAAGCCTGTAAATTGTGTGAACAGAACAATTCAATACTCAAACCTTTTAGTAAATACAGTCCCAAACACTGTCACTGAAAAAAATGTTAGGTAAGTGGTTGCAAACAATTTATTTTAGCTACATTTAAATAAAAAAAAATGTTGAAAGTTAGTTAACTAAATTTGTTTATTTAAATGTAGCTAAAATAAATAGATTGCAGCCACTTACCTTAAAAACAATAAAGTAAATTCAGTGGGAAAAAAATTCAGTGTAGTTTTTTTCAACTGCTTACACACATTTTCAAAACTTTGCCTCTTTTTTTTTCAAAACTTTACACACAAAACCAAGAATTGCACACACAAAATGCAAAATGCCTCACATCTCTTGCAAACTGAAGCACTGCAATTCAAAATATCACAAACACATCTCAAAAGCAAACATTTGCAAACACCTTTGCCATAATATTAATTCCTGTTAGATTTTTGTGTTACATAGAGAATTGTGTGTTGTGTTTTGCAAAAAAAGAGTTTAATGAAATTGAAAACTGAGTCAAAAGGCCGAGAATTAGTGTATGGTTTTACAGATTCGGTGTGTGGTTCTGGTGTTTGAGTGTCAGGGTTCAGAAATTGTGTGACAAGTAAATATTTTGTGTGTATGCAGTTGAAAAAAAACTGTAATACTTGACTAAAGAATAGTAAGAAACCATTTAGCAACTGCTTACAACAACTTATGCACAGTCAATAAGCGCCAACCACATTTTCTTCGTAAAATGTAAACATCTATTTTTAACATAGATTGTTGCAGTCAATTTGCTACTGATGCTGTAAATTAATAAGAGCTAGGAGGGCTTGTAGAAAATGTGAATGTATGTTTAGTATTTGTCTGTGTATGTGTGGGCGTGGCTGTGAGTGCATTACAGTCATGTGTGTGTGTGTGTGTGTGTGTGTGAATGGCTTCAGATTGTGTGTATGAGTGTGTTTGTGAGCATGTATGTGCTGTCAAGTGGGTGTAGGTCATGTGTGTGTGTTGTGGTGTGTGGGGGGAGGGCAGGTTAGTGGGTTACAGTTGTGTGTGTGTGTGTGTGTGAGAGAGAGAGAGAGAGAGAGTGGGTTGCTCTGTTAATGCAGCTCTATTTGGCAGTCCTCCAAAATACTGGAGTCTGTGTGGTGATCCATTCTGCTTTCTGAAATATCGATCACACCAGCAGCTAGAGGCAATTCAGACACATTATTTAGACATACAAAAATACAGCCCCAGAGTCCATTAGCAAGATATAGTTTTATAATAATATACTGCAGAAGTCATTTTGCATTTGAACTACGTTTATATTAACAAGAACTATTGCGGGACTATGGTTGTCTGGACACTAACCATAAAAATACCATGTTTTTGAATGTGTAATATGGTAATACTATGTTTTTTTTCATGCTAATACCTTGGTTGTTTGGACATTTACCATGGTAATATCATGGAATATGATCAAAATACATTATTAATCAATAGTGGAAATATAAATTTCAGAATAATGGCAGTTCGAGCTTGAATTATCACCAGTAATTTTTACCAATTATTTTTGCTACTACAGGCAAATGATCTATGTCTCTAAATTATCTTTTTTTATTTTTTATTTTTATTTTTTGAAGGGCTTGGCAAATATTGATAATATATTAAAATAAATGCTGTTATTTTGCACTTTCTGTTAACAAGTGAATCCTAAATAAAGTATCTTGGTTGATATAAAAATATTAAGCTAATATTAAGAGAAAAAATAATATAATAATAATATTTTATAATAAATTTATAAAATAAAAATAAAAAATGTTTCTTGAGCACCAAATGAAGACTGGAGTATTGGCTGCTGAAAATTCAGCTTTGCCTTTACAGGAATAAATTAAAATTTTAAATATATTAAAATAGAAAACATTTATTTTAAACTGTAATGATTTTTTTCAATATTTAGTATTTTATTTTTTATTAAATAAATGCAGCCACAGTAAGATATTTCTTTCAAAACCTTAAAAATCCTACTGACACCAAACTTTTAAATGGTAATGTGACTAGTGTGACTAATTAGGATTAATTCAATTAATCAATCAACATATGTTATAATTTGATTAAAAGTCGAATGAAAGCCATTATATATTATATTATATTATATTATATTATATTATAAAGCAAAGAGTTGCAACAAAAAACACAGTGACAGTATTCACAAAATAAATAAATGCATTTTATCTGATGAATAATGAACGGCTGAAGGATAGTCTTACTGATAGATGTGAAGGTGAAATGAAAGTGTCAGTCTGCGGGTTAATTAATGGGTAACTGTGTCACTACATATGTGTGACTATATGAAGGGGGTTCATGACACCACTGATAACCTCTCTCATTGCCTCTAATGTGTGTGTGTGTGTGTGTGTGAGAGAGAGACAGGCAGAGAAGAACCTCTTAATTTGTGTAACACGCATTTGCTCACCCAGCTCACTTTGATACATTTTTTAATAGGTCTCTGCATCTCACCCAGTGAAACTGACTGATTCTCCCCTCAATTCTTGTCCTTTCCAATTAATCCTCTTTTTATTTTTGGAGTGTTTCTCATCTCATCTCTCTGTCTCTCGCTCTTCATATTCCCTGTCGAGGGTGTGCAGCCCACATTCACTTTTCTAACTCATAGAGTCTGTGCATCCCACACGTGGAGAGAAAAACTGAGATGGAGGAGAGATGAGCACAGCGTGTGGTACATCTTATGTGACGCATGGAACGCCAGACAACAGGATTCCTTTTTCAAATCTGCGGGATGAATCTTTTGTATCTTCACAGGAGCTTGTATGCATTACTGATTAAAAACTGAGCAAAACACCACTAACCCTGAATAGATGTAAAAATATGCATGAATGTGGTTTGGTGTGGTGGTTTTTCATTTATTTGATAGAGATGAACTTGAGATACTTGCTCTGACCAAAGGAGTTATTTAAAGTCATAGTTCACACAAAAATGAAACTTTTGTCATTATTTATTCACCACCATGTCATTCCAAACTTATATGGCTTATCTCTAGACTGATTTAAAGGGATAGTTCACCCAAAAATAAAAATTCTGTCATCATTTACTCACCCTCAAGTTCTTATAAACCTATATGAGTTTCTTTCTTCCACTGAACATAAAAGAAGTTATTTTGAAGAATGTTGGTAACCAAACATTTTCTAGTCCCTGTTTACTTCCATTGTATGTTTTTCCATATGGACGTCAGTGGCTACCAGCAGATGTTTGGTTTCCAACATTCTTCAAAATAATTTATTTTATGGAATCTTTCATTGGAAGAAAGAAACTCATACAGCTTTGGAACAAATGTGAACCAGTGATGACAGAATTTTCATTTTTGAGTGAACTATCCCTTTAAGTCCACATAGTACAGTAAGCTATTTGTGTTTAATTCACTATAAAGGATTGAAATACAATACTGGTCCGTCTCATTGACCCTCATTGAGCAGAGCCTCACTGAAGGATCATCAGGATCAGTGACTTGAGCTCTTATTCATGAATGAATCATTCAATCTGATTCGTGAACAGCTCAAACTGTTTAAATAATCGTATTTGTTCATTGATTCAGTTCTTGAGTTGAGTCATTGACTCACAGATGTTCTAACAATTAACAGCTTGAAGGGTAGGATTATCAGTAAACAAATGCATTTTTCATGAAATATCCTCTTTTGTGTCCCACAGAAAAATAACAGCTTTAGAATAACTTTGAAAATGAGTAAATAATGGCAAAATGTTCATTCTTAAGTGAACGGTTCCTTTAATTTTAGTCATATTAGAATAAATCTTTTGCTGCCTTTTGCGGTGCCTGTTAAATAAAGAGAGAAGCTCCCACACGCACACATACACAAATACAGACATACAGACACGCCACCCCCATCCCTGTCCGTCTGACGCCCACGAGGCCCCCCTGCTGTGTCTTCCTCCTGTGAGCCCGGCTCTTGGTTTCTGAAGCCAGTGGGAGGCTCTTTCATCTCCATCTCACCAGCGGGCACCGCAGTGCCAGCCTGGCATAATCGGCCTGGCGCTGACATTTTAGCATCTCTTTTAGCCGGTCTGTAATTCCTCTCCACCTGATGTCTCTCTGTCTCGCTCCATCTCACTCACTAAAAAGCTGGGTCACCAACCCTTTAGCAGGAAAAACAATAGAAACCTGCTAATTCAATCAGAGCTATGGCCTAGCGCATGTGCTCCAGATATATTGAGATGAGAGAGACGAGAGGTTCAAATCCGACCTGTGTCATGTCTGGAGACCTCCTAAAATACATAACTCCTATTACTGTAAATAAATAAATAAATGAAATGAAATGAAACAATGTAACATCAACATGCTTTAAGTGTAAAACCTACATATATTAAATAAATTCCTACATATATTAAATACATTTTTTAATAAAATTGATTATATATAATCACACACACACAATTTTATTTAAAAAATTTCATTTGAATTTTTTTATTTTCAGGCAAGCGAATTATGTATTCATCCAAAAAGGTTATAGATATATTTCATTCAAAAACACCTGAAAATCAAATATCAGAAACTTAAGAGTTATTTCAGAGTGCAGAGTGCATTTTGTACACCTTAGTAAGTATAGAAAAAAATCTTATTTTGCAATTTTAAGTCATTCTTTTTTACTGTACTTTTTGTTGTACTGTCCTGCAATCTCACCAAGGTCAAACTCCAAGGTTTAACCCTGAGAAACTCATATTGCCTTGCAGCAGCTTCCACTTGTTTACATACAACTATCGCTTGACTTTGGAAACCGTGGTGACCGCTGTTTGTCTGTGTGTGGTGAAATCCAGCTCAACTTTTACACATCTCTCATTCTTAGCTTCATTTAAAACCAACTTCCAAACCAGCGATCCTTTTAGAGTGCTTACTGGCTTGCTATCTTTATCCCGTGAAAGCTCTAAGCCCACAGTATGGCAGTATCTGTAACCCTACTACAGGCAGGTTCTCCCAACTAACACGTTCATACGCTCACAACCACAGTGGGAGTTTAATGGCTCCTAAACGTAGCCCAGAGAGGCCGCACCCTGCATACTGTGGGATGCAACGGGAAAGAGAAATGACTGCTGAGGAATCACCTGATGCAACTGTGGGAAACTATTTAATGTTCTGTAAGTGATTTTTCCCCCCATTTGGAATAAAATATCTCTTAATTAATATGTTCAATAGAAAGGTGATCTGACTGCTCTCAATGTACAGTTTCTATAAAAATATATATTATATAAATAAAATAAAAATATAAATAAAAACAAATATAATA
>NW_015649610.1:234931-253732 GCF_001515625.1 Sinocyclocheilus rhinocerous
GGCTATGTGTAGGTGTAAAAATATTTTCCTATTGGTCTTTTTATTGTGTTACACCTTGACATTTGCCATTTATCAACATACATCAAAGAAGAAAAAAATCTAATATGTGCTGTTTTCTCACCAAAAATGTATTTAAAGGAGATGCATCTAGAATTGCCTGTTTTTCACTTATTTTGATTTATTCAAACCAATGAGGTTTTTTAAAATACACTGCTATGTTTAATTAATTCATGATAATTGAAAACTGATATGATTTTAATCGTTTCAATCTTTCAAGCAGTTTGTTTTTATTAAATGTATTAAGATATATATATGAAAATGTAGACCTACTGCAAATCGGTGCTAATGCATATATAATATACGTATGATTTGGAATTTCATAATGGAATTGTAAACACAGGTATTCTCTATTTCCAATAAATTATTATTTTTTTTTTACTGTTTTATTGATGTTTTTGGAAATAGAGATTACCTGTGTTTACAATTTCATTTAATGTATATGAACTAAATGAATAAGATAGATTAGTTCATAATATATGGCTATTTTTTTAAGCACCCATATTTTTTACTTAATTGTATTTTGTGATAATAGAAAACTTAATTTGAAATTGTCAAACAGTTTTGTACACCGTAAGTATAGAACTTAGTATTTTGTGATCATCGAAAACTAACCTGAAATCGAACAGTTTTTATGACATTTATTTAATTATAAATATATAGAAAAATATGAAATTGTAGACCTACTGAAAAGTAGAAATAACCCTTTTTGTCTTATAAATGCATTTGGAAAGAATTTCCATCTCTCCCCATAGAGACCAATCACAGCAGGAGGAACAGGAGCTGGTTGATGGGTGCTGTCTGTCCACGCTTGGTGCTTGTGATGGAACCACCAGAGAACACCTGGGATTTTTGCCCCATAATTTTCCGGCTGGCTAAATTATTAAAGTGGGCTGGCGAACAACAACTATTAAAGCATCAGTCTGTAGAACAGCTGTGACCAGACCACCGCACACACAGGTATAATTCAAAGCTCAAACCCAATGCCACCCACAACACAATGCTTTATAAATGTAGGAGTGGCGAATATTTGGCAGTATAAGGCCTTTTGTACAGACCAGTTGAAACAATTATTAATAAAAAAATGGGCATGTAATTTTTAGGCTTTTAATCGGAATAGACAACAGATGGTAAGAGGCAAAGCTGTGTGTAAAACAAATACAGCGCACTATTTGTTTTCATATGTGGTTATGTTTGTCATTCATCTTGAAGAGATAGATAGATAGATAGATAGATAGATAGATAGATAGAAATGCAGCTGCTAGAATACCCGGGATGGTTGCTAGGGTGTTGCTATGCGGTTGCTAGCGTACCTGGGGTGGTTGCTAAGGTGTTGCTCTGCGGTTGCTAGGGTACCCAGGGCAGTTGTTAGGGTGTTGCTATGTGGTTGCTACGGTACCTGTCTTTTGGCCCAGGAACATCCAGACAGACAGTCTGGATGTTCCAATAATAACCAATAATCCAACTTCATGTTTGTAGTCATTCCCCTGGGAGATTAAAAGAACTACATTTCCCATAACATCACTCAGTCTTCATCAGAATGAGTCTGTCAGGCCAGACATGCAGTCACACACAGGGTCAACTGGAATTGACTGATGCTCATCCCTCGAGGGCCGCTGATTCAATAATGCCATCACTGTTCAATGGCACGTTCAAAACGGAGCACTTCTCCCAGCTGTCCGACAGCACAGTATTTCACTCCAACAAGAAACATCCGTCTGGTCATGGTGTTTTACTGCGTAAAAAGGGTTTAATTACAATTTAAGACAAACTGTATTAGCTAACTTACATAAACCAAATTAAACGTTACTAATTATTTTTATTATAATTATTTTTTAAACTTTTTAAAATTATTTTTTAAGTTGTAAATTGAAAATAATTGGAGTATGTTTTACAAGAAAATACTATTTCAGTTTTTCTACTAAAAAATTTCTTGTTTAATTCAATGTGTTCTATACAATTTCTGAATTGTTTGTGAAATTTCTGAGTGAAAATTGTTTCTACACCATTTTGTTTTCAGTTTACTGTTTTTGTTCTTCTAGTAATAATTCTTGTGTGTCTGTTTTATGGCCATCAATTATTTTAGATTAATTAAAAATGTTAATTTTCTGCAATATTTTACAACTATTTTCATGGAAAATGATTTCATTATATTAAACATATTAATTATTAATTAATGATTAATGATATATTAACTAATTGGTCACATTTTATGTGTGTTACATTTGAATAGGAATACAAAAATAATAATAATAATATTAATAAACTTTATTATGTGAAAAATAAGTGAAAAAATATTTTTCAAAGTTGTAAATTAAATATTTTTGGAGCATTTTTTTTACAAAATACTATTTCAGTTTTTCTACTTCAAAATTTCACATTTAGGTCAGTGTGTTACTTAACATTTCTTGCAATCGTTTGTGAAATTTACTAGCAATTTCTGATTGGAAATTGCTTTACAGCATTTTTTTAGTGCATCACCATCATCATCATCATCATCATCATTATTGATGACGATCAATCAAAATGTTTTTCTTAAAAAGATTTTCTGCAATATTTTCATTCAAAATCATTAATATTAAACATATTAATGATTAATTATGCATAAGTATGTATAATTAGCATATTTTGAACATTCAAATATGAAAAGTCTGGATATAAAAAAAAAAGCTTTAGTGATTTTTTTCTACATTTAGATAAAAGGAAAGGAATTTTCTATTTCTCTATTCAGCCTTAGTAGCTCATCTTAAAGGCAGACAATGTACTACAAAGGTGCTTCCTGAATTATTAATCAGCAAGCTTCATAGATCTGATTCATTGCCACTCTTACAGTCAATGACAAGAGCGCTGCCTTAGATCTTCAATTCACCTGTAAAGCAGGAGCAACAAGACAGAAGAAAAAAAAATGGGAACAGGTAAACAAATTTTCTTTGAAGGATCAAAACATTGCGTGCAGCAGAAAGAATGTTTCTCCTGAATTTATAACATTAAATTAAGGTATGTCTAGAGACACTTCTAAGTGAAGGTGCAGTGAAAAGGTTAGTTATTTCAAAGGAAAAGAAATAAAGATGCTGTTCCACCGAGACCGAAATAACAAACAGAACAAAAGATTTCTGGACAAACAACTTTATTTTTGATTATGGGTCTATACACTGTACATCCTGACACTGCAGTATATAAGCCGAACTACTTTCAACTCTAATCTCATAGAGCTCTCTATCTTACATTATAGTCCATGTGAGGGGGAAAGGGACGTCTAAGAGGGAGAAATTGGCCAGATCCAAGTGTATAAGCGGCATCAGTAGAAGAAGAAAGCACACATTAATCTCTTACATAAAAATAATTTCAAGAGTTGCAAAGTTTATAGTATATTGTTATAGCAGCAGTGAAGGGCTAAGAAGATATATCGGCATGAAAAAAGGAGAACAGATTGTTAAAATAAGAATCTGAATGTCTGATTCAACCAGAACTGATGTATGTGATATTTAGCTGAACGTAACAAAACATTGATAACAGAAAAAAGGCATTTACCATAACGATTTTACTGAACATACTATTATTCTTTGTAGCACAAAAAAAGGGAAAAAAGCAGAATAAAGGACTGAATATGCTTGCATTGGGAATACAACCTTTGAAATAATAGTTTTGAAAACATTTTCTCTCTTTTTGTTTTTAAAAACACAACATAAAATATAACAACTATTATGTAAGGTTTTTTTTCTCATTCTGAAAAAAAAGAGAAAGAAACACAATATACATTTATGATACAATTTTTGTAAAATGAAAAGAAAACAGCTATATACATTGGTGAATTTGTACTTTCATCATCAGACTGGCTAATCCTGCTCATTTATCAGTGATGCTATGTCGTTATTGCTATTTTAGATCTTTTTTTGTTAGCAAAAAAATGGCTCTTTTAGAAAAAAATCCACATTTTTAGTATTATATTGGGAGCAAAGGAGCCTCTGTGATCAATTTCTCCCTTTTTCATAGAAAACCGCGAACAAAGTAAACAATCAATTTGCGTGTAAAAACAATTACAAAACCTCATCGGATTTTTTTTTTTTTTTTAATTCATTTTTTTGGTCTGTAAAAACGCACAGCCTCTTGCTACTGTTAAGACACTGAGCTTTCTTTAGACCCCCGTTTAGTATCTTCCCCGTAGCCTGCAATGTACAGGTCAGGGCAATGTTTCATATCGTTTCAAAGGCTCTTTTTACATCTATAGCAAAAGTAACCTCTTAAATATATGTTTTATTCCTTAAAAACTGAGAAAGAAAAGAGTTTATTTATTCCGACGTACATTTAAAAGCTATCTTACTATAAGATTTAAATTGTTCTTTACCAGTGGCAATTGGAGCATTAAACTCTGCTATGCATTTTTCTTTTATTTAATTATTCATCGATTTTTGAAGAAGAAGAAAAAAAACAACAACAAAGGAAAACTGGCATTAAAACCTATCAAATAAGCTGCGGCTTGCTCTTAAGCAATGATAGTCAAGTTCATTCTGGCAAAATGGGGCAAGCCAAAGAGGCTCCCCCAAATGACAGTGCAAATGGGACGTCCCGCTCTCACCGTCTGACCGCTGTCTGAAGCAGTTCAATGCGCCTTACAGTCAGCCACCGTGGAAACGGGCTCGATAATTGTTCCTCTTCTGGAACCCCAAGGGCCCAAAGACAGGCACTTGAGGGTCTCCAGCATTGCATATGCACATAGGGTTTGTATTTAGCCCAAGAGTAGTGCCGTTAATGTTGCGTTTAAGATTGTTAAGAGCTGAAATTTATTGTTAAGAGGGTTTTGTTTTCCTTTGTAGTTAAAAACAAGATTAAAATTGCTTTATATTGCATAACACAATAAAAAACGTACATATACAGTTTTAATGCCCAATAATGAATATATGAATGGCAGACTTAATCTTTTTCTTTTAAATTCCATGCATATGAAAAAAATTACATAAGCTTGCTATTGAAAGAAGGAACATGAGCAATAAAATATTCACACAATCTGAAAAAACATCCGTAATAACAACAACAACAACAAAATGAAAAGAGCCAAAACGTAACATACATTCTGATTGCATTGTACCCAATGTATATAAATCACTTATAAAATATATGTATTTTCAACAAAACCTATCTCAGCTAAGTGTGTGAGCATTTAAAGATGCATTTATTAAACCATCTAAACTTTCTTTCGTTCGTTTATCCATCCTCGTCTCGTTTTTTTTACACAGTAATACGCTCTTGCTCACAGCCGAGAGGAGCACCTGCATTGATATTTAGACTCCCTTTTACCAATGCATGACAATTTGTGTGTCCTATTCATTCTGAACGGTTTCTAAATTGGATTCGGAACCATTCAAAACCCGTGGGAATCCAGGACAGTAACAATAACACTTTAGCAACGATTATAATCATATATCGATAACTATGATAAATGTTGAATTAAAGTCAGATTGAGGGAACGGCTGCGTGCGCCGTCCACATTCAGCAAGCAAGCATGTAGAACCTTTTTTTTTTTTTAATTCTTGCGGTTTTATTTACAATAGTTTGTCTTAAACATGATTACATTGCATTTATTAGAACTGCATATAATTAACAAAATGTTTATTTCAATTTTATACTTCGGAATACTAAAAACTCTCTGAGATAAATGTGTGGGAGAGTGTGGGAGCGTAATGCATTTAGACAGTATTTTGTAATGACAAAGTGCGATTCATTATTGTAAAGTAAAAAAAAAAACTAAGCGAAAAGAAAAAAAAAGAAACATTTTCATATTTACATATTATAATTTACTTAAAACGAACAATTTGTGGTTCTTGATCACATGACACCTCCTGCCCTAGAAGCTGTATTTTTTATGCTTTTAGTTTATTCCCAAAAATGGCCGCCCACGTTTGTGAGCCGGGCCGGTTGTCAGCACCTCAGCCCACGGAGAAGCTGTACACGTGTGTGATGAGAAGAAAACCCAAACCCTCAGTGAGAGCAGGAGCCACAAACCTCCGATTCCACAATGACCACGATCTTAAGATCCACCGACAGGTTTTGACCCTCGAACGCACTCGTGGCGTATCACACGGCAGCTTGTGAGGGGAGCATTTGTTTGCCATTAAAAGAAAGTGCTCTGGCTTGATCATAACACTTACTTGAATACAAATATCTCTCCCTTTCAACAGGGCTGAGCTTCTCCACCTCTAGCTCTCCAAAGCCCTTCAACGCTCTACTGACCAGTATCTCTTTACCATTGTTAAAGATACAAGTGTGTGTAACCATTTGTCTCCATGGCTTCTTTTAACCAGCATGACATGTATGTACATGTAAAAGGGGGGAAATTTGAGGCTCTGATAAGTCGCTGAAGTTTTTTTTTATCTCATCCACGCTCACTAACAAGTCTCTTAAATAGCTTATTACAAAGTGATTTTCATCTTAGTTCCTCAAAACGAAAGAGAGAGGAAAAAGGAAACAGGAATTTCTGATGGGATGATGATGAGTCCTTGTCTCTTCGATAACAACGTGGGGCGGACAGCATGCTTAAAAATTGCTGGGTAAAATTTTGCGTCATTATCACCAATTTGTTTGTCATAGAAAAGTCTTCATTTCAAAATGTATTCAGTTTCAGGCACAGTTAGCTTTTGTGCTATTGGCTTCTTCCTTTCCGATTGAACTTTTGCTTTTTTCTTCTTCCTTTTTTTTTTTTTTACATCTTGTTGGAGGCGAGGTGCATTTCAGTGCTCTCGAAGTAAAACTTTTTCGAAAATGTGTCTGAAGTCCATCAAAAAACATTCAGGATACCTCTGGGTTTGCGCTGGCTAAGAGGCAGGTGGGCGGGGCTCACCCGCATGCTAGTTGACATGATTGGGCGGTTGGTGCTGTCAATCAGGGCGGTGTTGATGTGGATTGGGTGGAGTCAAGAGATAGAGGATTAGTTGGAGTCTTTGGCGGGTGGGGGTGGTGCGTCTGTGCCGTTCTTGCTGGGGCTTTTGGGCCACAGCTGTTCCTGTAGCTCCTTGACCACTCTCTCCAGGTGCTCCCTTGCCTCCCGCTCTTGCATCAGATCGGCTCTCAGCTGCTCTCGGTCTGCCTCGGCATGTTGCAACTTTACTTGCAGGTCTTCAATCTGAAAATATATCATATAAAGATGATAAAAAATGAATAAAGTTGCCACAAATTAGCAGCAAATCATGTAGTTTGACAAAATGCTACAGCGCTGTCTTTAGTTACACTGTATTCCACATGTAGCTTACACGGTATTTTAATATGTATTCCATCATTGAATAGATTCATTTTAGTGAATTATACAATTTTTTTGTATTATATGTATATATATTTACAAAATGCTAATATATATATATATATATATATAAGCATATATATATATAGAATACAAGTAATACAAAAATGTATAAATATATATAATTTAATTATATTTTAATTGAGCTTTTATTTTAAATTTGACCTTTTTCTTTTTAATTTAAGCATTCGTTTTAGTCATTTTATATGCTTTTGACATTTTAATTATTTTTTTTAATTTTGAATTAGCTTCATTTTAGCTTTATTTATTTTATTATTTCAGTTTTAGTAACCTTTGCACTTCTGCTTATATCTGTTTTTTGTTAAAGTTTTTCATCTAATATTTACTTATATTTTAAGATTTATGTTAACATTTTTAATAGATTTATTTTAGATGGTTATTGTAATAATTAGTTCCTTTGCAGAATATCCTGCATTTTAATATTAGTTATATATATTTAAAAAAAATTTTTTTTTTTTTTACATTTTTAAGTTTAATGCTGTCACCTTAACTGAGAACCTCTTTGTTTTTGTGCAACATTGTTCTACTTGTAAAAATAACTTATATTATCTGATATTGATAGTTTTAGATCTAAATAGCATCAATGTAGTAAAGTTCTGCTAGTAGCTTGTAGTGTAGCTAACAACTTTTTCAAAAAGTTGTAGTTAAACACTGACATACAAATACACAAACACAGCCAGGCAAACATCTTAGTGATGTCTCTCTTTTGTTTAGTCTGAAACACACAACTCTAACAGGAAGTTACTCTGTTTCCTTCTGAGAAATGAAACGTATCTCATCAGACTTGCGAGGCCACACCCAGTCTGAGAGTTCATCTGAAAATGTGTGTGGGTGGGGTGTCATGTTACATAAATCCAAGCATTCCTTAGATTACTCTTCATTAAACAGACACTTGTTTGTCCTAAGCCACTTCCAGGACATTTATAGCACAGGGACAGTCACTCTGGGAACAATCTGTGGTTTAGTGTCTTGCTCAAAGGCATAATAGTTCTGAATCACACCTTTCGGTTACTAGTCCAGATCTTTAAATGCTTATCTTGGTAACAGTGAATGTATGAACAGGGTGCGAACTACGGGGGAGCTAGGGGGAGCTTGGCTCCCCTTAATAAGACATGGGCTCCCCTGAAAACAGTATGGTCCCAATGCTGTTGATAAAATAAATAATAATTAATATATCTTATAATAAAGTAATAAAAGTAATGAATATATTATAATAAAGAACTTATAAATTATTATATATAAACAGAATATTTTTGAAAATTCTATATAGTTAATATATGGCTTTATAAATATATTCAGTGAAAGTTCAACATCACATGTATGATTCTTCATCGCAAAGATGAAATGAAACCTCCAGTGTGCTGTTGTGTAAACCCATTCTTACATTAATTGTTAATTAAATTCAACGATTTACGTAAGAATGGATTTATAAAAGTTTTTTTTTTTTAATCATGTTTCATGAATCAGTGTCAGTGTCTGTGTGTGTGTGTACCTGCTGGAGGCTCCGTTTGGCCTGTAAGGCGGATCCCAGCTTCTCTTCCTGTTTTACCCTCATCTTCACTATCTCATGTAGAAACTTTTCCTTCGACTCTTTTGAGTCCAGGCCATTGTCAAGTGCCTGCCTCAGCGTCTCCAGCTCCGACTCCAGGTTCGTCATGGCATGTCCCTCCCCTCCGGACACCAGGGGACTCTCAGGGGGCCCGCTGGCTGGCATCAGAACTGCTGGTAAGGTGGCTCCGGGGCCGGAGGGAGAGTTCAAGTCCTTAGCAGAGCTCGAGGATGTAAAAGATGGGGAGGAGAGTGAGGAAAGCGATGAGGTGACTGAAAAAAAAAAACAAGATAGAGAAGAGACATAATTAAGTGGTGGATCAGACTACGTGGGCTTCACTGGTTCATATGTCAGCCAGTTTTATCAAGCAGCTGTCAAACACACAAGATGTGCTTTAAAATGAGCCGTAAAGGATGAGGAAACGAAAGAACCCTCATTGATTTTCTGCCGCATTCACACACGAGCTGTTACCGTTCTAATCCACCTCTCTCCAGAGCGCTCAAGGTTGACTGAAAATGAACTGTGTGCAAATGAAGTGTGAACGAAATCTTAATGTATTTAAACGAGCACTTTTGTTTCACAACGCAGCGACAAAATCGAGGGTCACAGTTAAAACACTATTAACCCAAATTGCTCTTCAAATATGTTAAAGGAATGTAGCATTCCTTCATTACAATGTAACACATACAATGTTAAGACTTGTGGTTTTACGGTCTAAACAGTGTGTATTTTGCGCCATAGAATTCAATTGTGATAGCATTACTGTAAAACTATTTCTGATCATTTTCCAAAGTCTAAATTATTTTCTGTGATACTACACATTGCGTTTATTTGTATAAATCATGTACTGTTATTTATATAAAAACAGTTTTAAATGAGGTCATTTATTCCTGTGGATTTTCATTAGCCATTACTTCAGTCTTTAGTGTCACATGATCCTTCAGAAATCATTCTAATATGCTGATTTGGTGCTCAAGAAACATTTCTTCTTATTATGATTAATCTTGAAAAAAAGTTGTGCTTCATTTGAAATAGACATGTAAAAATCACTTTTGATCTTTTCAGTGCAGTCTTGCTAAATAAAAGTAACAACTGTATCAACTGTCACCATTGCTCAAAGGTAGGTATCACAGCATGAAAGTCTAACCTAATTTTCTGCTGTCAGTAAAGCTTAACATGCTTTGAACCTGGAACATTCCTTTAATGAGGTGGAGTGACAGTGAAAAGGTGCGTCGTGTACTCACATTCCTCACGGCTCTCCACTTCCACCTCCACCTCCACGTCCGAGTCTCGCTCCTCCTGAGAGGGCGGCAGGGGCTTGCTGGCAGTAGCCGAGGGGCAGGGCTGTGGGCTGGGGTGGGTCTCACCCGTCAGCCTCCTCTTCCTCCCGCGGCTGGCACCTTCACTTTCCGCCCCATGCGGGTGTGAACTGCTCGGGGCGGTAGGAGAGGCCTGCCCTCCTTTCTGGAGGGGTGTCAGAGCTACATTGGGGGCCACGGCGCTCTCCAGGCTCTTGTAGTTGTAGAAGCTGCAGAAGAGGATATGGAGTGAGTGAGCAGACCACGTATATGCAGTGATGCTAATTTTTAGTAACAGTTTAAATGTTTGTTTATTTAAATGGGGAGTCATCTCAATTATCACCAGTAAAATATGGAGTGCCACAAGTTGACTTGACAAATGATGCACTACTGGCTGCTGCTTGTGTAACGGCATTACCTAACATCACCTTAAAGAGTACGGGTGATTTAGTAATGAATAATCCCAACCAAATGGCAGGCTGACAGGAAAAAGCATCTCTGCAACCCACAAACGAAGGGTGGGGAGAGAACAACGACTGTTGCGAGCGGTTTCTGGGCTTGACGCATGACTCATCCAAACCCCCTCTAGTTATGATGGTAAAGTTAAAACCACATATATCTAAACAAACAATGGCCAACGGGCTTGCATCATGTTCCTCTGTAGAGAAGATCCAAACCTTATGCTGATTTGCTTTAGAAAAACCGCAGCTGAGCATGACTAACATGCTGGTTTCACACTAATGAACATATGCACACCCTTTCTTAAGGTTACTTTTACAATCTTTGTGCACTAGATCATCTTTTTAATAAAATGATGATTGCACAATGAAATGATGGTGATGTAGATTTGACTTCTAACTGCAGGTTGTGGTATATTATCAGAAAATGAACACCATTTAAATTATGTTAAATAAATAACTATTATATGCTAATATGATGTGAGTATTGGCCAATCAGAATCAAGTATTTCAGAGTGCCATATAATATTTATTCTTATTGTTTACCTGTCACGTAACATGCTAGCAGGCCTGCCGCCTCCCTCCTTATCACCAACAGAGATGTTTGGAGACCATGGCCTGAAGGCAGACGGTCTCTGTCTGGGCTGGATGCAGTTGAGCCCCTGCAGCAAGACAGAGAGATGTTAAAAGACGCCTATTGTGTTACATGCAAGTTTTTCACAGTTGAGGACACAATCATAATGCATTTGAACATGAACACAGAGAACGGAGACCATCTGCACAGAGAGCATGAAAATTTTTATTTATTTTTTTGCTTGCTGAAATTCTCTTGAATTTAACATTTAAAAGTGAGAGAGACAGATAAAACAAGCTTGAAGAATGACCAGCAGTACAAGTACACCGAGGTCACCGTGTCTGCTTGAAATCGGAGAACTCTGCGAGCCTATTTGCAGGCTCTCTTCATTTTAGGAGAATTGATTTTTTTTCAAAAGAACATCCTCAGTTATTTTGGGTTGAGATCTTGTTTCAGAAGAATCTGATTCTCTGTGGCAAGAAAACAGTTGCTTGGCTCCAAACATCTTCTTAGGAACGGCCAAGTTTCGTAAACAGACTTGTACAATATTAATACACAGATAAATATATAATTATCTGAACTCTGTACTTTCACACAACTAATCACATGTATCCACCAGCAAAAAAAATAAGCTTTGTAACCTTATTGGCTGATGCAGAGAGGGATCGTAGCCAATCGGGTTGCTTGTCTTTGTCTCTTGAGGGCAACTGTGCTGGAAAGTCATCGTGTTTGGACTTCTTGGCAGGAATGGGATCAGACGCCTAGAGAGGGAAGAAAAGAAAGCCAAAAAGAGAGAGAAACGATGAGCATTGCTCAATATGAAGAAAAATGAAGTCATCATCATTCTGATTTGCTACATTTCACGCATTTGCGTTCGATTCAGTGCACATCGTACCGTCTATGTCAGGCGTTCAGATGCCCTCGGTAAACTACAGTACAGTAATAGCAGGATTGATGCAAGCAGTCGGTCACATTAAATGAGAGCCGCGATAGAGGGTGTCTATCACTTCAGACAGAGCTGTGAACTGCAGGAGACAGGTGCAAAGGGAACGTATCTGAGGACTAAAACTGAACGTTAAATTTAGTACGTGTGTTGACACTATGTGAGACTGCGTGTGTATGCCGGAAGGAAAAGGTCGGATGTATTGTTCAGATGCTTAATAGGTTGACAGAACCATCTGCTATCATGTTGCCACGTGAATACGCGAGTGCAAATGTACGTCAAGGCAGTATTTGTTTAGTTCTGTCACTAATGACCTCACTCCTGCTGAATTCCTCACTGACTGCAGTATAATCCCTAAAATACACTGACCTTCCTTTTCTACACTCTCATTTACTCCAGAAAACCTGCAGTGTGCACCGCCCACACATTTCTCGCTTATTATCACAAACCGCAGACGTTTAAATGCTAAAATAATGCACAATGACTGGACAAGCGGTATCAGCCTCCGGCTGTAAATCTGCGCCAACTTTGCGAGAGCTATTTTCGAGCAGGGCTTCTCGTGGGAATGTGAGAGAAACCCAGCTGACAAACTGCAGCGTCCCGGCCTAGTGCCCTAACTGGCCCGGCAGCAGGGGCTTCTGGTAAGATGCTTCCAACTGGGTTGCACGGTGTGTCTGGAAGGTCTGACAGAGTTAGTATGTAATCATACGCTGAGAGAGCTTCATGTTAAAGTCTCTTTTTTTCCAGTCAGAGATGCAAAATGTTTTGTTTTTGAATAAACACAGTGGGGGAGTCAATTACTTTCAGAGTGAAAAGAGGGTCATTCACGCAAAAGAACACGGTGATGGGCCGGTGCTGTTTGCATACATGAATGATTGCATCACGTATGACCTCATTCGGCAGGCCGATCTGCTTGGGCGTGGTGAATTTCCAGCAGCAGAGCATGATTATATGACCCCGAAAACAGTCACTTTCCACGTGCCTGTATTTATTCGTGGATTAGACCTCTGACATAATGGCACCAAATCTGGGAGATCTTCCCTGATCTGGGCTAGGTTTTGGCAAAAAACTCATACTAGAAAAAGATGGAGAATGAGATCTGGATAGAAAAGCATAAGAGCCACTAGACCCGATTTGCATTAGTCAGAGGATGGAATATTTAACTTATTTAGACTATATATATAACTATTATTAACTTTTTGTAGAATATAACTATAACTTAACTTTTTATACACACACTTATATAAAATAAAAAATATATACATTATAAAAAAATTAATTAGCTCACTTGTAGTAAAACAGTTCAGTTTATCTCTCTCTCTCTCTATATATATATATTAGTGCTGTCAAACGATTAATCGCATCCAAAATAAAAGTTTTTGTTTACATAATATGTGTGAAAAAATTATTTTTTTTAAATGCAAGTGAATAGACAAACAAGTGAATTTAGGCATCACAACATTATATATTTGTAATCAATGCACTTGCAGTATTCTAGACTCTAGTGAGCATCCTTATAAGACCATGCTAACTGCAGACAGTCAGATGACCATAGTCAGGCCACACTGCAGGAGAGAGGAAATGACCTATAAATAACATCCTTGTAGCTCTCCCTTAGTCTGGGTCTTCCAGTTGGACCCTTCGAGGTCCCTCTATAACACATCAGCCCACACCAGAACTCTGACATTGACTGGACAGCCTGTGGGGTTACATCACTCAGATAAATATATCAGTATATAAAGACTATATAAAGATAAAGCCAGACAGACAAAATATAGAGAAGCCAAGATGCGGATTTAATATCGGATTACTACCTGACAGCCACTAAAGTGAGCAGTTGAAGAAGAGCTGCATTTGAGACATGGCCCGAGGAAAGACAGAGATCTTTAAATAATACTTCTACTTCTATCTTCTACTTTGTATTTTAGAGTCTCTGTCTATCAGTCTGTCATTTCCACAGTCATTGCATCCTCTTTCTTTCACCTGATGGGCAGCAAAGGGGCCCCGTTTAATACCCCCCTTTTAAACTGGTCCCCAGCTTCCATTCTCATATCAAAAAATGTGCTTACGGGTACGAAAATGGCACCAACCCATGCAGTATCTTAGTGTGTGTGTGTGTGTGTGTGTGTTGTGTGACAGAAAGGATGCTGTAGACAGACATCCAAAGCACTGTGAGACATGCAGACAGGAAATCACACCTTATGATAAGAAGCAGGACGCAGCAGCATGCGAGAGACATACTTAGATGCGAGCTCAGCTCTGAAAAATGCACAAATACATTATCTCTTTTTGTCTTTCTGAGGAATCTCACACCTTGCTTTCGTCATAGTAATTCTGGCACTAGAAGACAGTGCATAGATGTCTTCAAATTGACTAAATAAGACACATGCACAGTAAAAACAGGAGTACACAGGATGGACAAGTTTCTGCAAAGCGGTTTAAAACTGCAGGTGTCTGAGGAAGGGCGGGGTGACACACACACACACACACACACACACACACATTCTGCCTTGCACGTTGGTGTGAGAATGGAAGAAAGGTTTTTGCTAGAAGGTTTTTTGTTGCCCGCTTGAGGGATGACAAAGGAAATGTATTTCGAAGGGTTGAACACCCACACGAACGTTCACTTCTTGCCACATTACACACAATTAACCTACTAAACAAGCTAATGGAGTTGCTAAATCGTCTCTCCTGTCTCGTTGTCCTCATAATGCCACCCCTCCCAGTCTAGTCCTGTGTTTCCTGTGGCACAGATTGCAGGATTTCCCTCCTAAACAAGCAATTGCGTTCCAAACAAACATGACTGACAGAAACTTCCCATGCATGTGACGCTGGCAATGTAAACATCTTCCTAGGGTCTTTCTGTGATGCTGCTTAAATAAAGCAATAAGCCAAAAAGAATGAAAGTGGTTTTACCACAGGTAAGGCACAATATGAAGCCTAAGATTGTTTTATATTAATATCAATTATAATATGTATGTATTTATATTTAAAATTATATTAACATCAATGAATAATAATAGTTTGTTTTTATTATTAATTTTTAGGCACTGTGTGAAGCCTAAGAAAAATAGGAACATTGATGTTAATGTTTTCATAGGCTTCACATTGTGTCTAAAATTAGTAATAAAATAATATTATTAAAAATGAATTTTAATTAATTTATATTAATAATAATATTAGTACTAACATTCGAAACAAACAACTGAACTATTCAAGTAACTTACAAAAAATTATTTAAATAATAAATATAATAGTAAGTTTGATAAAAAATAACTTTGGTTAATATTAATAATTATATTTTATTAATCATTTTAGACACTGTGTGAAGCCTAAGAAAAATATAAAATATTAATATTGAGATTAATATTAATATTTGACCTCATGGTGTGTCTAAAAATAAATAACAAAATATTTATTAATAATTAATAATATTAATATTAGCATTAATATTTAAAACAAACAACTGATCTTTTCCAATAGTTCATTATAAAAAATACACATTTTACAATTTCATTTATTAAATTTTACATTTATTTAAATTTATCAACATAAAATGTTTTAACATTAGATTAGACGATTAGATTGGTAAATACATGCTTTGGAATTTTTCGAGTTTTCAAAACAAATTGAAATCTAGTGGTGACTACCACGGCGTGGCTTGTTCCCGTCTGTGAAGTTCTCCACAGACAGGTTTGATTGACGAATATTGCTATTTAACTGTGACTATGAGACAGGTTTTTTTAGAAGCTCGTGTGACAAGCTTGTATATCCACGCAAGTGTGAACGCCAAAAAAGCAAACCAGTTTTTTGTCAGTGTGTGCAAGCGATACTCCACCCTCTCTCTGACCTGAACATGGCCTCCCCCTTGAGCTGAGCTGCAGGCCTCAGCCGGAAGGGAGGAACTTCCTGTAAAACTAGCAGAGCGCAGCTCTCCCTCTCTCCCTCCGTCTCTTGCAGTCTTCAAACGGGTTGTCATATTTCTCACCAGGCAGTGACCACAAAAACCTTAACCGTACAGGTGTCAGACTAAACATGATCTAAATGGTCCACAATATTGCATTTGAGAGCGTTTTGTCCATACGTTGAGATGATCAAAAGTGAAATCTCTCATTTAACTTCAATTAGAAAGACTGACAATTCTAGGTATGAACTTTCTTTGCAACAGGCATCTCAAAGACGTATGCAAAAGCATTTGGGCGCGTGGGAATAATTCTTCCCAAAGGAATACGGTTCGATTGGTGGTAAACACGTGTTGTTCTCTGAGAAATCTGGCTTTTGGGGAGGTAGAGGTTTAAAGTGAAACTGTGAAACGAGTGGTTTTCTCTCTCATGCGTTCGCTCTCTGGGAGAGTACCCAGCTCATTAGGAACGTTGTGTCTGAACACCACACTGCTAGACAAAACACCTCCCTAACTATGCCAGCAAACACATACAGATGTTCACAGCGTTTTTCTCTTTCCCAGACTATCAGATGTTTGTGACACTTTTGCGTTTAATTGTGTTTGTTTACCTGTAGATTCAATCTACAGAGCATTCACACAGAATACGGTTTCAAATAGGTTCATCATTCAAACTTTTTTTTTTTTTTTTTTGCAAACATTTGTTGTTGCTTATATCATACTGTATATCAGTGTTGCTATTGTTAACAAAAACGAAAATTAAAATTAAAAAGAGTTTAAGCTGAAGTACTCAAATGAACAAAAAACTAAAATAAAAATAAAAAAAATATTAAAATGTCAAAAATTTAGGGCTGCACAATTAATCGAATTTCTAATCGCGATTACAATTACAGATGCCACAATTACGTAATCGTTCAAAGTGGCAATTAATCGTTCAAAGTCCACTAACGTTATTCTGCGTGCTTAAGATGCGTTTTTTTCTTTCTACATGTTATCTTAAGGGTTTTTCCATTGTTTTAAATATCTCTTTGGATTTGAGACTTTAGTCTTTGCAACTTTACAGATCTTCTTTATGCACCAAGAGCTTGTAACACTCCAAAGAGAAAGGAAAAAATGAAATCGCATCATATGACCCCTTTTAATACTATAGAAAAGCACTAAACGTTTTTCAGTTAGAGTGCTTTTAGCTTGTTTATTTTCATATAAAAATACTGCATGCAGTTGCATCAAACAATGGTATAAACATCATTCAATGTAAATTGTGATAATCATTCATTAATCATAATTAATAATCGCAATTATTATTATCATTTATAATAAATTTTTATTTATATTCATATATTTTTTAAATATTGCTATAAAAATTTTAATACATTATTATTTAATTAATTTTTTGACACTGCATTCAAAATCCATTCAAAAATCTGAATGGTCAATGGGCACAATACAGAACGACACATCACGTCTGGGCT
The DNA here is from genome assembly GCF_001515625.1 of Sinocyclocheilus rhinocerous. Classification (NCBI taxonomy): domain Eukaryota; kingdom Metazoa; phylum Chordata; class Actinopteri; order Cypriniformes; family Cyprinidae; genus Sinocyclocheilus; species Sinocyclocheilus rhinocerous. The sequence goes on from NW_015649610.1 coordinate 252,496, forward strand.
ATTTTTAGGACTCAGATTGCATGGTGGGTAGAAATATTTCGCTGTACATTGTCGGACAAAGGTCTCGGCAGAGGACTCAGGCCTGTCATTAGTGCCTATGGTGTGTGTTTTGAGGTTGTGCTTCCAGGAAGAGTCCAGTGACTCCAGACATAAAGCCACACAACACTCACAAGTGCACCACAATAAGGCAAAGCAACTAAATAAGGACCATCCCTTGCAATCGCACATGCACGGTCCAGCACAGACTTCATTTCCAGACTCAAAACCACAGAGCAGCACACAAATGCCGCCGCACACACGAAACCACATCAAAAGTGAGGCGTTCTGTGCAGCTGCTTGCTTGCATATTCAACTAGAAACACACACACACACATAAACCTGGTGTTTTCTAAACTTGGTCACACCAGAGAGGAGGGATAGGGTTCCACTTCCTCTCCAAATTTGCTTTGGCAACAGCTTGTGTGGGAACGCAGTAGACCCTGTTCCCTTCGGACACACAGGGGGCAAATCCGTAGTACAGGAAAGACGGTACATGTCCTGCTTTTTCACAGCGGTCATTGTCACACACCTCACTGTAGTAAAAAACCCGTTTAATGTTCCAATCTGCAAAACAAACTTTATTCAAAATTAGAAGCTGTGAATTTAACCAACAATGTACGGCAGTAGAAAGAGAGGGAGATATATATAGATAAAGAACGACAGAGAGAGAGCGAGAGAGAGAGCAAGAGAGCCCTCGAGTGCATGCAGACATGGGGAGGAAAGAGAAGAATCCAGAGAGAAGCATAAATCTATGACTCATTTACTCTCAAAGTTAAAAGCATCTAAGAGCAGGATAATCACATTTCAATGTTTTTCAAAAGTTGTTGAAATTGCTGAGGCTGGACCCTAATGGACGCTTATTGATCTATGAGTGTGTGTATGTTGCTTTCTTCTACCACGTCTTACCTCATGTCTACTAATAGCCAGATCTCTAATCTCTTGTTAGAAGCAGCTTTTTTTTTTTGATTGATAGCCAATAACCAATATAATAACCAATATCATAAATCTAAAAGGTTTTGTCTGTTGTTGTTTTTTTTAAATTCATGATACATCAAATATACATCAAGAATTGTATATTAAATCATTAGAAATCTTTTTTATAAATAAATATTTTATACATAATATATATACATATTTTTATAAATATTTTCTAGATTTTCTTTTCTTTTTTCTTTTTTTTTTTACCAACAGCGCTAAT
>NW_015649610.1:254034-257417 GCF_001515625.1 Sinocyclocheilus rhinocerous
TATTATATTATATATTTAAATATTATACAATTCAAATATTAAAATAAAACAATGAAAATAAAATAAAATAAAATAAAATTCAAAAAATGTGCCCTGGACAAATCACACTTATACTACTAATAATACTTTAAAAAATATTGATAATACTGATTTTTGTCACTGATTACAAAATTTCCTCAGAGTGCGAGACAGTGGTGAACTTGCTTTCCAGCTTTGCAGATGGCAGTAGTTTCTAGCACAGTTCAAACACAGTGACAGTTTAAACCCCCTCAGGAGAGAAGCCTCTTTCAGCCAGGACTCGTTTTTCCCTTCTGCCTTCTTTTCTCGCTCTCTTTTTAATGACTGCCTTTCAGCGCTGTCAAAGGAGCCGCCGTCGTGAGTGTGCTCATAAAAATATTCAGAGAACCTCACCGAAAAATTCCTGCGTTTATGACCTCATAAAGTCAACCATAGCGAGACAGAAAGAGTCGGAGAGAGAGATTTCTCTCATTCCTCATACGAAGGAGAGGAAAGACAGACAGAAAGAAGGAGAGAGGGAGCAGGTTAGGCTTGGTGACAGGCCGTTTGAATTCAAGCGATGTGCATAATGACATTTTCAAAATCTATAAATATACAAGACAAAAACTCTAGATAACTAGTCAAACTCAGAAAATGACTAGTCAGTTGTTGGACAACTCATCGCTTTTTAGTTCCAGCATGGACTCATATTAATAACTGTGTGTGAATCTGTATGTGTGTGCAGGCATGTCCTGTTTCCAGACAGCTGGCCTGGGACGGGGGTCTCACACTCACATTGGTGCTCAGTGTTACTTGGGGGCAGTGGAACACTGCGAGGTATTTCGGTAATCTCTGCAGAGTCAAACGCACATTTCTGTACATGTGACGGACTGAGAGAAGCGCCAAAACAAACACACGCTCGCACAGAATAGGAAACATGGCCTACACACACACTCATTCAGGGAGAGTCAGAGGTCACAAACTCTTGAGACAAATGAAAGGGGAAAAAGATGAGAAGGGAAATGAAAGCTTGATTGATTCAGGAGATGAGGACGAGCGTGTGTGGCACTGACTGATGCTTAACTAGCCAGTTCAGACAAGAACGTGTGTGGGTTGTCTTTTTGACTTGGTAATCCAGTTATTATTGTAGCTAACCCCACTATCCTCACTCTTTTTTTTTTGTCTGAGAGGCCTGGAGCATCTCAATAGTTGAATTGAAAAGACACTATTCTAGCAATTTAGGTAATTTCCATAATTCTGTTACAATCCTGCCTTCAAAAACATATGACAGCCACTTTTTTTGTTAGCAAACCTGCACAGACACAAGCAGAGAGCATTTCTAATGAATGGAAAAAGTTTTTTTTTTTTTTTCTCTATTTACACCTTTATGAAAATTAACCATGATTTTACTACAAATAAAACAAAAAAACATGGTTACTTGAGTTAAACCACAGTAACCACAAATTAACCATGGTCTTTCTACACTAACCATAGTTTAACCATGGTATTTGTAGTAAAACTGTGGTTATACAAAAGGTAATCAATATATACCAAAAAACCATGGTTACTACACTTTTACTATAATAAAACCATTGTTAATTTTCGGAAGCTTACAGCTGTCACAAAGACATATATGATTTCTCATGACACTTATTTCATCTGTCTGGACATTTTATTAGAGGTATTTCAAAACAAACTTTCAGACATTTAGCCACAATGCTAATGCAACACTGATGTAACATACATACCATTCAAAAGTTTGGTGTAAGTAAGATAAAAAAAAATAAAAAAATAATAATACTTTCATATTCAGCAAGTTTGCTTTAAATTGATCAAAAGAAACAGTAAAGACATTTATAATGTTACAAAAGATTTCTATTTCATATAAATGCTGGTCTTTGGAACTTTCTATTCATCAAAGAATAAAAAAAAAAATTACGTTTCTACAAAAATATTGAGCAACTTTTTTCAAGATTGATAAAAAATAACAAATGTTTCTTGAGCAGCAAATCAGCATATTAGGAATGATGCTGAAAATTCAGCTTTGACATCAGTGGAATAAATTTCGCTTTAAAAAATTGAAAATAAAAAAACTTTTAAATTGTAATAAAATTTCATAATAGTACTGTTTTTACAGATTTTGGATCAAATAAATCAAGACTTGGTGAGTACAAGAGATTTCTTTCAAAATCATAAAATCTTACTGACTCCAAACTATTGAATAGAATGATATAGACTCCACTGGAATACATTTTTTTATCCTCTCTCTTCAAAATTAATTCATTTTAGAGAACTCTGAGAGACAAGCAATCATTTTTTTTAACTCTCATTTGTGATTAGTCATTTCCTATAAGCAGGAAGTACAAGAAATATGACAAACGGCGGCTGAGTGGCCGTCTCTCTCTCCATCTGTTTCGTAATGTTCCATTTTCCCCGCTGTCCCGTTTTGTAACTCCATAATACTTGCAGTCAACATTAATTGAGAAATCAATGGTCCGTTTACATCCGATTTGGGTAAACACCAAATCAAATAAAACAAATAAATGGCCCCATGTTTCCCGCTTGTGGCCCGAAGAAACAATTGCGTTATTAATAAAGAAATCATTCGGAAGGGGGCCATTAAAAATAGCATAAATAGTGGATGACACAACAGGACGAACTTAAACGACCCCACCTCCCGTAACAATTCGTATGTGTGCGTGCTTTCCCAGCATGCGCCGTCTAGTCGGAACACACAGGGACATGACAGTCATAACCGGCTGAGAGTCATGAAAGCATTCGGAAGTGTTATGGAAACCCGGGACCATTATGGAAAGCAGGAGACCACCGGGGAACGCTGGGGACAATGCATGGCCTCTGTTCCTGACGCTGACCCACCCGGACCTGAGCGCCACACATACGGGATGCAGCTCGGGGGTGTGAGCCGGTTTTAATTAGCCCGAGCGTTCTCGTTCCGCAGCGGCAGGAAGGAGAGACTGAAATAGAGAGGGAGCTATTAACAGCAGGACTGAATATAGCAGCGTTGAGTCGCCACACAACTGCCCAGCACCCAACAGTCTCCTGAACAGGGTCGGAAAAAGCAGAGCCGACTTTTCTGGTGGAAAGTACAGCTGTTAGAGAGAGAGAAAGAAAGAGAGAGAGAGAGAGAGAGAGATGACCATTCCTGACCATAACAGCCTTAACTCTCTCTCTTTAGCAGCTGCACTTTCCACTAGAATATTCTGTTCTTCTTTTTCCACTGTCTCCCATAGCAACTGCAAAGCTGTATCTGAATAACAGAACAAAGACTTCTTTCCTTTCTTTTCTCCCTCCCTTTTTCCTTGTTTCACAGCTCTTAGTAAAGTCTAGAGATTCAGATGTATCTAAAGACCTATAAAGGGAAACCC
>NW_015649610.1:257492-268237 GCF_001515625.1 Sinocyclocheilus rhinocerous
CCCCATTACAAGGCTTTTGCGATTTAAAAATAATTAGATAAATAAATTTTCTTTTTTTTCAAATAAATGCTATTTTGTACTTCCGATACATCAAAGAATCTGAAAAAATGTATCATGGTTTTCACAAAAATATTAAGGAGCACAACCTTTTTTGTACTGTAATAATCAGAAGAAATGTTTCTTAAGAACCAAAATCAGCAAATTAGAATGATTTCTGAAGAATCACGTGCCACTGAAAACTGGAGTAAAGATACTTAAAATTCAGCTTTGCATCACAGGAATAAATTGCATTTTAAAATACATTTAAATAGAAAAGAGTTATTTTAAAGTGTAATAATATTTCAAAACTTCACTGTTTTTTATTTGATCAATGAAATGCAGCCTTGGTGAGAATTTAAGACTTCCCCAAAATTAGTGTAAAAATAAAGTAATAAAAAAATATAAAATTTATAATATTAATATATAAAATGTAAAATCATAATATTATGTACTAGTATTAAATACATTATATTTTTGTATAAAATATATATAGAAACAGAATGTTAATTTTTGGGTGAATTGCTCCTTCAAGTATCACATCTAAATACTATTAATTTATGGAAATCTGCACAGGGAAAACAGGACGGACTCCCACTCTCTGAGAGGTCAACGGGGTGCCAGTGCTGGATTGAGGTCGCAGGGTGGCGTGAACACGGGACACTGACCGGGACGTGGGGGCTGAGATAACGACCAATCGGATGGCACCACCAGGCCAGTGTAATTTAGCATGTTAATGCTAGGTTCATTTACAGTCAGGCTCCAGTCTGTGGCAAATTAATGGTAGATGGCCTCAGTCTAACACAATCACAGCTGACCCAGACAGCGCTCCACTGCAGACCTCGCTCTTTGGCTTCATGCCTCACATGCATATCTGCACGCACGCTTTTGGTTTCTGCCTTTGTTAACAATTAGCGCAGCAGTAATGTATTATATCTTTATGCTAACACAGAGCTAAGCCTACACACCGCTACTCTCACCAAAATCACCATTTCAAGGAAGTAAGCACTTCAATTACAACTCTAAATCCCTAACTAACAATCATGGCGTGTTCTTCTCTCCAACAGACAGACAAATCCTCTGTAAAAGAGCCATGCTAAAGGGATTTTTCACAGCACGACTTCATATCACCACCGTCTGGTGGTGGCTGCTAGAAAGCAATCCACACACACATACACAGGCCGTCCAGACAGACCAGACAAAACGCTTTCCACTCTGAGAGGAAATGGGTCGTCATCATCGTGGATGGAAATGGGAAAATGGCCTCCCGCAGACGTAGAGTAACAAGGAAGCTTATCGTTTCACAGCAAAAATTCCATGCCTATGGATGGTTACACAAAGAGAAAAACACCATGGTATAATCTGAAACTCTGTCTATAAAACAATATATCTCCATGTAATATCTGTCACTATCTGTCTAAAGTTTAAATTTATCGGGGTTTTTTTTTCAATAGTTTCAAAAAAAAATTTACACCAAAAATGGTCCATATCGTGTCATATGAACCAGTCCGCAGTGATACCAATTTACAACATGCACTCTAAAAAATGCTGGGTTGTTTTCAACCCAACTTTGGGTCAAATATGGACTAACCCAACTTTTGGGTTAAAAATTTAATGTAAAAATTTAACCCAGCGGTTGGGTTAGTCCATATTTGACCCAAAGTTGGGTTGAAACAACCCAGCATTTTTTAGAGTGTGGGGTTCAGTGAGTCAGATGTTGATTTAGTAACTGCTGAATGTATTCATTGAGTTGATTCAATGAAAGATTCATCAGACTGATTCCAACTTGTGAATCTTTCATTAAAAGAATCAACTCATGCGAGTCTATTTGTGAACTGAACTACAGATGTCTATTTGTGGTACAGTCTTTTGATCCTATCTTATTCAATTCAGACTGGAAATTCACAATTAAAATAGAATTTCTGAAACGCAGTGCAATGTGCTGTGCCTAATTCAGACAAGAACATAGAAATCTCTCAATTCCTAGAGAACTGGCCTTGGGGTAGTCGTGGAGAAAATGCACTGCTTAAGCAAAAAGGCAGCAAAAAAAAAAGCTGATGAAAAGTGGAGATAAAAGTGCTATTCTCCACTGTAGTAAAAACTACATAGGGTATGTATTACAGTAGGAGAATGAAAACCTTCTTTCCCATTCCCTTTCTTCCCTTCAAATGAAGCATTTTGTGGAGGTGTGTCTGCAGTTGTACTGGTGTGTGTGACGAATCAATAAAGAATGTCTCTGCCCACGAAACAAACCGATCCTAATTGATCGGAGACAAGTCGTTGGCATTGATTCTGTCTTTATGTTGATGTGTGGGTTAGAAGAGGCGACATAAACAAGGCCCATCCAAAGATTCCCACCGATTTCCTAGAGGAAAACAGACAGACGCACTGCGCTGGGTGGATTGCATGCGTGTTGCCGGCTCGGCTCTAAATCCGCGAGGTACGTTATCCATCGACGGGCAGATGGGATTATAATCCACTTGTATTAGTCGTCCCAACCCAAACAGACAGACTTTTAAATCTTAAAACCATAATCCAGACCCTCACCAATACCCAAAGGACTAAAACATAATGCAAACCTTTGCAGAAATAAGAAAAAAAAAATTGTATGGAAATATAATAACCACTGTCATCACAGTTCACCTCTTTACAAACAAGCACACACAAATTGCTACCTAGGCCAGTTATGATGGAGCACTGATCATCTTAGTTGCATCCGAATTTTTGCTGATGGCCACACGCACAGAAATACAAAGAACTGCTGGTGGCCCACGTGGTATTAGCATCCGAGAGCAGGAGGTCTTTCTCCTCTGAACGCAGGATTGGAAAGTGTGCCAGAAAGAGGAGGGTGACAACAAGGGGGCATGGGAAAAATGACTCTGTGCCCAAATGCCCTGTCCTACTTCTGTCAAGCAGCTCTAATGCCTGTCTTGTGCTAGTCATATGCGTTTTTATATTCTGACTGTGCTGTTTCGATGTACGTCATCTTTGGCAAATTACAGATCATAAGAATTATGTTTATGTTAAAAATAGGTAAAGTTTTGTTGTGTTTAAACCTAATGGACCAATTAGAAGAAGCAGGGGGCGGGACAAGTAAATCTTGCACATAACTCAGAGTTTTTTTTTTATTTTTGTAGGCCAAAACCTGGAAATGAGTTTGCATTTTTGCACTTGCAGTTCCACTGTCCAGAAGTCAATGGGTTTTTTGAATGGGTTTTTGGTTAAATGCCTAAAATAACAATTACAATAAACAAATTTTGTTTTAACAAAAGCTAAAGTATTTTCATGTTTTATTCTACTACATAAAACCATGTTTCAGTTTGTTTATCGCCTATGTTTAGCCTTTTACTTCTGGCAATTGTCTTTAGGCTTCAAAATTAATAAAAGTTGTGTTTATGATCATGATAAAATGTGTAAGAATCATAAACCTTTGGCGGTCATAGAACTTATTTTCGACAATATTCCAAAAGCCAATGGAAAAACCCAATTGGGAACCAGGGTAATGCTTACTTTCGGGTTGGCCAAAACTACATTATCACTGCATCATATTAATCACATAAGTAATCAGACATTACTGACATTCAAAAAACACAGTTCTGTCCGTGCTGCAATGCTCTGGTGTTTTATGGATTTGGTTAGCGCCGGTGGTGTGACATGTAGCTGTTAGCAGCGGTCAACACACACATACATGCGCTATAAGTGGACTGTGATTTTAACATGCTCTGTCCTGCACTGCCGAGTTCACGCTTTGGCCCTCTTCAAACCAGCAATCAATTATCAGTCTAGCCAGAGCAAGGGCAGGACACATGAGACCTGGGTGGTGGTGTGTGTATGTGTGTGTCTTGGCTGGTGTCCATTGCAGCTCAGGCAACTCTGAGCGCGTGCATATGTGTGTGTGGGTCTGCTCGAGTCATGGGGTTAAAGTCAAAACCAGCACCTGCTGCTCTTAAGCTCGCACATTACAGGCCTGCAACTCAAGACTTTACATGGGCACACGTGCACCACAGACCCATTTTAACACTTAAACTGAATGCAGCAAGATTTTTTTGGGTGCATGATGTATACGCAAAAAAAATGGTGTATGATTTGCTTTGAAATAGTTTTCACTCAGAAATTGCTATAACTGCAAAAAACGACAAGTAGGCCTAACACACTGAATTAAACTAAATAGACTAAATAGTATTTTCTTGTAACGCGTACTCCAAAAATGATTTATTTTACAGTGTAGGTACCATATCAACTATCAACCGATATTAGTGATTAATATCATTCATCATATTGGACGATAAATGATATTTTACTTGTCCCGTCCCTTTAGCTTCTTCTGATTGGTCCATTGTTTTAAAACTGTAAAGGTCAAATCATTATATAATTAAATTTCATTTAATTTTATTAAGTTATATTGATAGTTAGATTATTATTACAATATAATTTTTTTTTTTTTTTTACAACAAAGACAAATAGATGCAAAAGGCATCCTTCTGACACGTGTAAATAGAAAAACAATAAAACACATTCAGATAATGCAGCGTTCATGTTTATGACGGTGCCTTTAGAGCATCCATGGGAAACTGTTTACTGATGGCATCTCTTTAAAAACACAGTGACCGCAGCACTGATGGAAGGACCAGGTGTTAAACTGATAAACAGTGAAAACTGAAATAAAGTGGTAAAAGGAGAGGGGGAAGAACAACTGAGGGGTGTGAGGAATGAGTGCAAAGGGCCTATGAGGGCTGTAAAAAAAAAAAAAAAAAAAGGGCCTGTAAATAACCGGGGGTGAAGTTGGGGTCGAACGCTCTCTCTGTGTTTAGGTGGGTTCACTCAGAGGTGAGTGACCAGTCCTGAGTCGTAAACAGTCTGAAGTTTACAGCCATCATTCCGGTTGTTGTGCCCCCCCCAACCCTAATCAGGCTGAAGAAAGCAAGGCCGCTATAAACTGCACGCGGAGAGGGGGACAACTGCTCGCCAAAGCCAGGTCAGGGCAAGCCAGAGGGGGCATGTGGAGTTCAACTGTCCTCCTGGATTCTCAGGATATCTTTAATGTTTTGATGCCCTGCGCAAAACATATGCAAGTAAATGAGAATATTTAGAATGAAAAGAAAGGTAAAAATAAAATACAATAAAATAAAATAATAGATTGTAGATTTGGTAGGGGTAGGGAAATTATAAAAATCAGTCACACTATCTATATATTTGATGAGGTTCTTTTTATTCTGTTTCTTTTAGACAGCAAATAAATGGATTGAATGCATTTTATAAATGTGATTTTTACATGCACATTCGATTTATACAGGGAAATAAATACTTTATCTTACAAATAACAATATGTATTTTATTAATTGCTAGAAAGGTTGGCAGATATATTTAAGGATTGTTTTAACTTTGATAGGGACAACGTTCATACCCAAAATCTACACTCATAGTTTGATGACTTGGCTAACAGAAAAAGAAAAATAGAGGAGGGAAAAAGGAAGAGATGTAAAGAAAAAGCAAGCGGCGAGTGGTCCGGGGGTCATAGCAGATCTTGATTCCATCTGGTTCGTATCAAAACAAACATGAAGGGTGAGGGACAGACACTAATGTTCTCCTCCTTGATGAGGGGAGGTGTCAAAGAAATAACAGCAATGAAAAAAAGGAGGAGGAGAGAAAGAGAGGGGTAAAAAGACAGGATGTTGTGGTTGGAAAAAAAAGAAAAAAAAAAATAGGAAAGGGAAAAAAGCTTGGCACTTTTCTCACTGGAGTTGGTCTTAATTAAAAAGGATTGGTTTTATGTGACTGCCGGAGGTGAGAGACAATTTACTGCAAACATGTTCAGACAGACTGAAAGAGAGAGAAAGAGAGAGAAAATATCTCGGTCTGGGTGGTTCCGTTTAACCTTATGTTTAACGCAGGTTTTAGACACGGAATGTACATGTTTTATGTAGGCAAATGTAAGGGAAGCCACAAAGTGTGGTCAGAAATCCTTTTTAACAGGTAGTAAGTTATCATTATGGTTCTGGTTTGACAGGCTTGGGTTTTTATAACTAGTCTCAGACTAGTATGACACCAACAATCAAGTGTTGCGTTCACACTGACAACAAGTCATCATGAATAAGAGTGACATTACTGGATTGGTAACGATTACTCACGCACATCATTTCAATTAAAGTTGCGCCGGCAGTTCACGTCTACTCCTTTCACGCCCAAGTCTGACCTGGTTAAATGATGTCTAGGACAAACCCTGAACGGGTCAATTAAACCTGCCACTAGACCGTAATTCTCAAGATACACGTTTCCCGCTAACCGTTTAATGCGCCAACAGGAAGATGACTATTTCCTCAGCGAGAACAATCTTGATTTCCTCATTGTGTGTGTGTGTGTATTTGGGAGTGTGTGTGTGCCAACAGCGATAGCAGAAAGAGCAATTTTGCTGAAGAATGTGTCAATGCAGGAAAGTCTGTCTGACACTATAACGGCACAGAATAGGGAAGCACTGACCTCATTCTCACCCCTATCAGAAAACACATTTCAGTTATTCATTCACTCCATCCACACTCGAATTCCTCGAGCATAGAACATGTCTGCTTAAAAGCGTAGTAATCTTTTATCGCTTCATTTGCTTGAGGTTGCATAAATTGCTATTCACACATGACAAATTCTACAGCTGAAATAAGGAAAAATCTGAGTGAGATGAAAAGGTTTGAAGCACTTCAGTATCCATTGGCTGTATTGAAACGTACTTTACATGATCCATATTACACTGAATCCTGACTAGATGAGACAGTAAAAATGCTGTTTTTGTATGTAAATATGATTTTTTGCGTTTCGCAGATTAGTCCCGCCCACAGCGAAATCTCATTGGTCCATTCTACTGCTCAGCATAACTGTATATTAAAAACTAAAATGTTCTGAATAGCTGTGATTGTGTTACATTTGCATTTGAGCATTTAATGTGAACATACGAATTCCTGGAAACGTATTCGTCACTACAATACAAGAGGTCAGTTTTGCTAAAAAAAGGTAACCTAGATTCAGGGATGTTTCCCAGAACAAAGGCTCCTCGTTGATCTTAAGAAGATATTTTTCATACCTCTTTTGCAGACTAAACTATCACGCACACACAAACATGCACTAGACGAAACTTCCAAGCAAAGCCAAAAATGGCAACGTTATCCAAAATGTGATCTTAATCCACTGGCCAAAACATAAGGGTCCAGATGAGAGCGATTCTCCCATGCTTCCGAGCAAACAAAATCCAGTCAGCTCTACTGTGCCACTGACGTTACTATAGCAATGCCCAACACAGCACCAACCAAAGAGCAACCATCGGTGCGTGCTTGTGTCTGTGTGTCAAGAGATTTATACCCTGTTTGCTCCAGGGAGTGCCAGCCTCGTAGATATGTGTGAGCTTGTCTGCTGTGTGTGTTTGTTTGTGTGCACCTGCTTCTAAAGGTGGGCATGATCGTGTTGGCATTGCTCAAGTCCTATGCAGGGCCGCTGCATACCTGAGCACACCTGAACCCTGAGACGATAATCTGATAGCAGACGTGCACGTACAGACATGAAGCTGGAAATTCCTTTCCCTCGTTCACAAACCCGAGCAGAAAAAAAACTGACTGGCCTTTCTTTCTTTTTCAGTCTCTCTCTGAAGTAGCGAGGCGTGTCCAACTGTACATCTGTGTGTCTGCGTATTTGTTTAATGTAAATCTGCCTTTCGAAAGTCTTCAGTGAGGCAGAACGAAAGCTTAGACTGTGACTGAGAGAGAAAAAAGACACCCTTACAAAATCACCAACCCACACCCACCCACAACAAAAAAAAAATGTATCTTGATATTCATTGCTCTGAAATGTTTTTTTTTTCAGAAAAGAAAACTCTTTCAAAACTTTCAATCAAAAGATCCTATATGCAATTTTTTAAATTACTTTTTTCATGTTTTCCACTAAATGTAATAAACTAATATTTACCTATATGAAAAATACCATTTAAGTGATGACGCAATCAGAGTTTTGAATCAATTAACTGAATCGGATGATTTGAATCGATTCATTTCACTGAACAAATAACGAATCAATTCACTGAACAATTTGAATTGTTTTATGGAAATAAATCTGTTTGAATTGTTCTTTTTAATAGATTGATTCGGAAATCAGATTCAAAGATTCATTTGCATCATCACTCAGATTATTCACCAGAATCCCTAAAATCACTATTAACATCTCTGTCTAACCCTCTTGAACTCGACTGTCACTAAAAAGCCTTTAAGAATGCTTAACAAACATGCATTAAAATCGACACAATATCCACAATAATGCTTAATTTTAGATTGTAAGCAAAATGTATATAGCATGAACATCTGATATATCGCAAAGCTCTTCCATCCAAACTTGTACCCAAATCTTCACATCCACCCTCCCAAATCCCCCTTAAATTAAAAAACCTGCACTAAAACTAATTTCCTACTCTAGGAGACGAGTGACTCTCTCTCTCTCACACACACACACACACACACACAGTAAAACACACAGTAATTATGAAAGTGCCTTGGGTTCTAGAGCCTTGCTCTCTTTAAAAGTTGACCTCAGTTCAATCTGTCGAATAAAACTCCAAGCATCAATCATCCCTCTCAGAGCTCTATCTCTCCTTTTCACTCTCTGCTAATGGGTCTCATCCCTCATTCATGAAGACAGACAGGAGCGAGTTGTAACTTAGCTCATAAAATAGACAGATAGCGTGTCATATTCAGAGCATATGCATCATGAGAGAGGAGCCGAAGAGAAGAGCTTTCCTATCCTTTTATCTTGTTTCATTATCATTTTATATTAGCATATTTTGGGGGCGTCATAAAAAAAGAATGTGCACGAGACCCTGCGTCTGTAGCCTACATTATTCATCATTCAGTACTGCGAGATAGGCTGTCCGTCTCCACACCCTAGAAATTCTTGGATAGGCTTTCGTCTTTTTTTCTGACTTGCGTTTTCTTTCGCACCCCTTCTCTCTCTGTTTCCTTCTTTCGTTCTTGTACTCTTCAGTGTCTGGCAGAGAGAGTGTTTTTCTCCATGGAAACCGACATAACAGTCTGCCTAAGCCAAACTCCAGCTCTACAAACAGAACCAAATCAAATCTATCATCCAGTCCTGTTATTCCATGCACTCTCTCTCTCTCCCTCTCTGTTTTTCACTCTCGTTCAGCTCAGCCAGCTCCGAAGGATACAGTTCCGAACACAGACGTCATTCCCAAACTCCTGGGGATCGTTAATATTTGTATGATGAGGTTGCACATGAAACGAGAGCGTGCGCAAGAAATATAAGGAATATAAAAGATGAAATCATTGATGCCACTCGATGGTGTTAAATTCAGTTCGAACGGTGCGGTTAACCTTCCTGAATGCTAACACAATTTTGAGCATGCATTCAACCAGAAAACTGGCCTTTCTGTTTCAAACCCACTTTAATGACAAAACCCCCCAAAAATTTATACTTGTCTTGGTTACATAAGCGTTTAGCCCATAGATGGAAAAGATGACGGACGCCGAGAGGTGCTACGTTTCCAAAGGCTTTCCCAATGAAACACATTGTTCTTTCTGGATTTGAAAGTTGCATTTTGAAGTTAAAAAAGCCTAGTCTTGGAACTTATCAATCTTTAACAGAATGTGTCGACTAGTGGTTGTGGCTAAATTCAATCCATAGACTACGAGGGGAAAGGTCACGCACCGTTAAGACGCTTAAAAATACCAATACGGCCAATGGACTCACTGGCTTCTTCATATTAACTTCCGCATGCTAAGAGCTTTGCAAGCATGTGTGTGAGATTTCTAACCACCGTATTACCGATCCAAGTCCACAGCTGCATTACAAAACAACATTTCGCAAATGGTGTTGCTTTTCCTGCCACAAAACATGCTCTGTGCCATCGTGTTTTGTCTGTGGTGATGTTACTATGTGTTTAAAGATACAAAATAAAGAGAAATACATTTAGTTCACTTCCTAACTCTTTGTTTCAACAGGAAACGTATGGAAATGATAGACAAGGCAGTATCATTAATGCAGCTACTCGTTCTGAATCAGAAGTGCTTCTCAAAGCAACACAATCACAACTTTTCAATGACAGAAAGGCTTACAGCAACATAAACTGCCATTCACAATCATGCATAAGGAAATCATTTGGGGGGGCAAGGTTATTTTCGTAAACGAAAACTAAAACGAAGACTAAAACGATTGATGAAAAAACAATTTCGTAAACTGAAATAAAATAAAAATGTCAAAATATTTGAAAAACTAAAACGAAACGAAACTAACAACAGGTATTGAAAAACTAACTGAAATAAAATAATAATTATCAAAAATAAATAATCGTTTTCGTATTCATTACGTTCTCACCCCTTGGCGGAAAAATATACGAGCTGCATGGAGGTTTAGGGAAATAGCCTACCTGTAATGGCGCATCACGCACATGGGGTTATCGAGACGCAAAGCAGTTTAAAGCCTGCACGGGTCCTGTTTGGTAAACAGAACACACAACCCATTATCTGACAGAAGCACTAATTTAATTCTGTTCCAGACCAGAACCGTTTGACATAAAGACCGCGAGTTGCGACCCGAACCGCACTCGCATTAAATCTATTACATCAGGTAAGCAAGATTATTTATTTTCTCATGTAACACAAGCCATCAAACCAACATTAGGCATTCTAAGTTGGTGCTTTGAAGAAAAACAGACACGCAGCGCAACG
>NW_015649610.1:268307-268597 GCF_001515625.1 Sinocyclocheilus rhinocerous
CGCTTGTAATTCTTTATAAATGAAAAGAACATTCAAATATAAGCCTTTACTGTTATATGCGATTGCCGTTATTATTGAATTTATTGAATTTCAGTTTTGATTGATGCACAGCTGTTCACGGAAAAGTGAGCAAGACATCACAGTTACAATATTTACAATATCTTAAAAAAGAAAAAAGACATCTAACCATCATAACCAAATTAGGCTACATTTATTGTCATATTAAATATCTCAATACACATCATTAGATATGACATTAAGCACAACTTGTGTAGATTTATTTAGTAAAA
>NW_015649610.1:270296-278410 GCF_001515625.1 Sinocyclocheilus rhinocerous
AAAAAAAGATGAGAATGCGCATCCTTTCTGTAAACAACACAAAACTTTTGCCTATCATCTTGTGATCACTCTGCCAGGCTTTTGAGCAAATGTGCATTGGCTAAATCACATCATACACACGCTTATAATTCTTTATAAATGGAAAGAACATTCAAATATAAGCCTTTACTGTTAAATGCGATTGCCGTTATTATTGAATTTCATTAGTCCCAGTTTTGATTGATGCACAGCTGTTCACGGAAAAGTGAGCAAGACATCACAGTTACAATATCATGATTATGGTTAAATAAGGAAAGACATATAACCAAATCAGGCTACATTTATTTTCATACTAAATATCTCAACACACATCATTGGATATGACATTAAGCGCGACTTGTGTAGATTAATTTAGTAAAAAAGGCATGCCTGCTTTCTGTGGCGTATATTTGTATACTTTTACTATCTAATCAATCTCAGCATGCGTTAATTTTGTGTCGCTATATGTTTGCCCCACTAAGGTAAAATTATGCCTACGTCTTTCTTTGGCCTGCGCTCTGGAAGTGATCTGTTAATTCTGCTGAACTTTAATTAAAACTGAAACTAAAACTGAAACTAAACTATATAAAAACTAAATAAAAATGCATTCACAAAATAAAAACTAAACTAAAACTAACAAAAATATGAATGAAACTAATAAAAACTAAACTGAATTTTATAGCAAATTTGAAAACGATATTAAAAAAAAACTAATTAAAAAATTCTAAACTATATTAACCTTGGGGGGGGGGGAGCTTTGCATAATTTTTCCACATTGACTCAAGAGTGCGTTCCTTGGCTTGGCTGAGGCTTCCGCTTTTATATTTCCCCAGTCAGCCTGTGATGCAGTTTGTGCTCAGTAAAATCCTGAGTGAGAAAGTAGCGGAAGAAGGCAGCTGCTTCTCAGCACAGAGAAAGAGCGAGAGAAGGGGAAGTTACAGCGGGGTCGGGGGTGTGTGGATGAGGAGAAGGATGTACTAGCATGAGTTGGCAAGACCAAGGATTTTCCACTGACATGCCTCCCCTAAGGTACCCCTGTCTCTTCCACTCTCGGACACCCTCACTTTCTCCCTTCCTCTGAGTGGGACAGTGTTTGCGGTCTCCGAGCAGGGGAAAGGGGCGTGTTTCCTGCTGTTCGCATCGCCTGTATATTGGCTCGCCAATGAAGGAGTGTGTTTTCCACACCAGGAAAAGAGATGGTGGAAAGGGACAGAAGAGGTTGGGAGGTTTAAGGAAAGAAAATGGACACAAAATGGATTCAACTGTTGTCTTAAGAGAGCCTATTTACAATTTTGCTCGATGTAGTTTCAAAAAGCTCTTTTTAAAATATCCAACTTTTGATTTCCTGTGACTGTAAATGCAAAACTTTAACTAACCATAACCAGATTCTGCAGAATTGAGCATTTTCAGATTTAAATATGGTTGAATTTTCTTTCTGTCATGACAACTCTCGGAGGGATTGGCATGGTAATGTACATGACAATGTTAATGTATTTGGTCTTGGCGGAATAGATCTGCTACGCTGCTGCTTCTGCGGCAGAGCAAGTACAGAGACTTGCTACTGCCAATACATCCACAACATGCTGCTGTGAACATGTAAGAAATACTTCTGCTGCAAATATAACATATATGAAATAACCCCCATACAGCATACATGAATCACCTCGTAGCAGATCTATACAGGTGGAGCTGGGGAAGGTGGAGGTTTTCTGAAGCACGCTGCAACTGCTACAGCAAGCACTAGCCATATTTTTGAATGTTGAGCAGCAAGCTCACCAACCAATCAGCTGTGAGAACCAATCAGCTGTGCCATGTGATAATGATGTCATTAGGTCAGATTGAGTTAGACCTATCGGACTGCGCCATCTAGAGTTTCATTCCAGAACTCTGTATTTCAATAAAAATAGTAGCCACAATGTCAATGGTTTTTCAGCGTAGAGGAAAAGAACTCTCGTTGTTGATAGTTATTAACTGAAATGAATATATTATTCTCTCCTCGTTTTCTGCCTTCAGCACACACACTGGCTTGGCGATTTCAAGCATTCAAACGTATGCATTTTCACCTGCAGGGTTGCATTCTAACAACCTTGTTCGACAGGATGTTTTGGTCTCTGTGGTGTGTGTTTTGGTAACACAGAGTCTGCACAGCCTCATCCAGTTACCACAACACCTTTGTCTTCTTCACACAGGCATGGGCCAACATGCTTTGGCTTAGCTAAAAAAATTTTGGGAGTCAAATCCGTTTTGTTGTTTTAAGTCTGAACAGCAACAAAAATTGTTATTGTTAACTAAGATTAAACAATTTAAAAAAATCATTTTCAGTATTGAAATATTACATTAAAAACTTAAAAATCTTAAATGAAAATTAGAAGTTTGTCAGCTAAATTAAATAAGTTGAAGTTGAAGTAATAAAATTAAACTAAAACCGAAATAACAATAAATTAAAGCTGAAATGTTATAAAACAAAAACAAATAAAAAAATAACAAAACTGAAAATATAAAATTAAAAGATAAATAATTCTCTCTCTACTTATACAATTTTATATAATTCTGTTGAAACCTATGAAATATGTTGACAGAGCATGAAATCAGTTTCAGACCCTGAATGTTTACAAATCTAGTAGAAAAAAATCACATTCACAATCACATCTGATTTTCAGTGTAAACGTTCCAAAGGCAGAGAGCAAATTTCCTGATGATTACATCGCTAGCAACCAATGTAGATATATACTGAGCACATAGAACAAACAGATCAGATTTTATCACTTCCAATATAAGCGAACAGTCAGCGCTAAAGATTGGATTTGAAACCCAAATCTGATTTATGTGCAGTGTGAACAAAGCCCTAGAGTCTAACCCAACAAATGCAAACACATGAGCACACTGCTGCTGAAGTCAACCAGCCAAAGCTGTGCCCTACATGACCACATGCTATAGTGCAAGAGATTGCCTTGGCCCTGATGGCATACATCTTAATCTCTCGAGGCTTTAGCTGGAGCATTTCTCATGCCAGCAGTTCTCTGAACAGCAGTTGGGCAGCTGTGAGCATTTTAGGGGGAAGATTTGCACCAGGTTTCAACCATA
Source organism: Sinocyclocheilus rhinocerous (assembly GCF_001515625.1). Classification (NCBI taxonomy): domain Eukaryota; kingdom Metazoa; phylum Chordata; class Actinopteri; order Cypriniformes; family Cyprinidae; genus Sinocyclocheilus; species Sinocyclocheilus rhinocerous. Next base: position 273,399 of record NW_015649610.1, read on the forward strand.
AACAATGAGCTCATTCTTTTGCATCTGCTCCCAAAGACAGCACTCATTCAGCTAGAGCTCTACGAACCAAGGCCGTTCTCAATTGTAATGCTTTGTTTTGATATTATACATGATTTAACACCTTTCAATCATACCTGCGTAAAATTACCCAGCTATGTAAAAATTATTTTTTTTTGTGCAGTCCTGTTTTATTTTTCCATCCATTCACTTACATCACATTAAACATTCTTCGGGGAAAACTGGCTTGAGAGCAGCAGAAAAAGGGAAACATATATCAACACCCAATATGGCAGCAAGAGAAACATCAAGCCATTTTGCGTGAGCCATTTCCTGTTTAAAGTGGGATGTGAAAGGATAAGAGCCTGTAAAGCTTTCCTAATGGGTTCTTTACTCCTTAACAGAGTCGCCTCTATTTTTATTTATTTTTTTTTTTTTTTACAAGTTCTCTCTCGGTAAACAGCATTTCAATTAACTTGGCCTTCGCTTTAAAGGGATGTTTTCCGACTTTACTACTTTAATACGGGAAACAAACTGGAGTTACGTGGCAAGGAAAAACAGCCATCAGTTTAGATAAGGAGGAGTATTCAACAAGCACATTTCCCAAAAAGCAAAATATATTTCAAATATACATTCCAAAATATAGCACAGCTTAATGAATTATTATTATTATAAATATTTTTTAAACTGAAAATATATTTCATGTAAACCTCAAAAGGTATATTTCAAAATGTACTTTAGGGGGGGGAAATCTAATTTTAAAACCCATTTATGGGTAAATGTAAAACTTTTTTTATATTAAAATATAAATATATTAAGATAGACACCCAAAATATATGAGTAAATTTGAACTAGTCAAAAATATATGTATGTAAATATTTCAAAAATATTTTATATCGATATATGTTTATAAATATATCCGTAAAATGTGCATATTAATATTATATATAATTAATAAATATTATTTGAATTTGAATTTAATTATTTAGCTTTCTTTTAATGTCTCATGCAATACTTATATTTTGTTTTACTTCGTTAATTCCCATTTGGGCTGTCTAGACATGTTTCTATACTATTATAATTTACCCACAATTTCTAAAAGATAAATGTGGGTGTCCCATCAAGGTATGGGCTTCATGGGTCCAATCTGACTGTAAACTGATGTAAAGCTACATTCAATAAATAATTATTGAATGTGCAATTGGATTTCATTTTACTTAATGTGTGTCAGAGACAGCAAAGGTCGAGTATGTGCTTTTATTACTTGGTAAGTGTGTGTGTATCCCCATGCCAAGGGAAGTGCAGGGGGGGTCACAATGTGTTGTGACTGCAGAGGAGGAGGAAAGTGCGTTTATGAGTGTGGGAGAGAGAAAATGCCAGCCATGCAGCGGGGGGTCTCTGCGCATTTTGACTGCAGTGCGAGGACAGACAGATGAACAGGTGGCGCTCAGGTGGGGGTGAGTGTGGGGTGTGGGGGATTGTGGATAATGCCAGACTTCTCTGCCCTTTACACTCCACATGCCTTCATACTGCACATGCTTCAAACAAGCGCACCCCTCCACCAGTTACTGTGTTCTTGTGAGCCTAAAGTATTGTGTGTTTTCAAAAAGCCCAGTCTTTATAACATACATTTTACAGTCTGAGCTGGGTTGAGCAGTAATAAGCCATGCACAAATGCACCGCTGAAGCTTTGTGCAAACGAACAAGCTCAGCTGGTGTATGAACGGCCCCTCATACACTATCAGATCTGTTTAGCAGTCAGCAGGGTCCGTACAACTAAATCGTTGTGTATGTGTGTACACATGCATGGCAAAACAGTTCCTGACAACATAGTCATTCTCTGCGGAGTCCCTGAATAAACATTGCGCAATCAGGTCTAATTATCTCATTGGACACATGCTCAAGACAACAGCTCACAACAGTCAATGCACACTTGAGAGTGATGAGAGCGCTGAATCAACAACAAGTAACTTAATGGAGATTGTTTATTCAATGAGCGATTACATGGTGGATTATGCGAAAGGTAACAAGGATCTGTTAGAAATCACAATTATTTAAATATTTTTAAACAAAGCCTAAAGTCCTGACACGGTTTACAGGGGTGGATGTAAGTTTATGCATTTGGGTTTACAAAAATGGCCCAGACATGTTGAGAATGTCATCAATGGTAAAACGATTTGTAAGAAGTAAAAGTAAATGGATAATAATAATTAATTTATTCATAATTTTAAAAAACAGTCATTTAATTAGCTATATATAATAGAAAAACAAGTGGTAAATTGTGTAGGGGTTTACCAAAATTCCTAGATGTCATCCATTTAAAATGATTTGAAAAAAGTGAAAATTAATAAATAATAATAATGAAAATGAATGAAGTAATAGCTAAATTATTTAAAAAAATAAAAAGTTCAAAATAGTTACATATAAAATGTAATATATATAATGAGAAAAATACTTTATTTTACTACAAAGCTTAATTTAATGTAATTAAGTTTGAGTGTGTGGGATTACAAAAACATACAAATGTAAATAAATAAAAAATTTAATTTAAGTGCAAAATAGTCATAAATACCTATTGAAAAATCAATTGGAACACTGCAAAACCTTATTAAATAATGTTTCGGTCAAAAACCTTAGTTTTTACATACAGTATCAGCAATGAGAAGCCTATATTTTCATGTAGATAGTTAGGTAAATGTGAGCATGTGTGTAAAACATGGAGAAAGAGAAGACCGATATGAGGGAAGAAAGTCTGCATGTAATATCAGTACCATTGGCGTGACGCAGCTGTAACACAAGTTACACAACTTCATCAATCTCATGTGTAGTATATTAAAATAAAGTGTTTCTAACAATGTAAAATTGTCTTTTTCCTGTCAAATTTTCACTTACGAAGGTCTCTATGCAATTTGCAAGCAAGGTCATTGAAAAAAAAAAGGGCGTGGAATTAAGCCAACATTACCTTACTGTCTCTCTCTCTCGCACAGGAAGTCAATAAGTTTCAGCAGTCTAGCCAGAAGGCTACAGGCCCAGACTACAGATGTTGCATCGTCTCTTTCTCTCTCTGCAGAGTTACTGCAGGCAAGCCTGTTTTGGCTCTTAAAGTGACAGACACATTTTTTCTGGTCTCAGTTCACTTCGGTTATGGCCGCTGCAAACACAGAGCGCCATTCTTCTCTCCCTCTTTTTCTCCCTGATTTCCCCTCATTCCCCTCTCTCTCTTTAAACAGAATGACAGGCCAGAGAGGATATAAGGCTGATGAGAGCTGGACAGAAAAACTGTGGGTCTTTCAGGTGATGCTATCACAGAAGCCAAGATGGCTTGTAAAGTTCTGCTATAAAGATGGAATCACAGCAGCATGGCTTTCTTTATGAGGAAAAAAGGACAGTATAGGCTTTTTTTCTTAAAGGTGAAGTGTCATTTTCCCCCAACATATACTTTTTTACTTTCTTCAATACTAAATATTAGGGATGCACTGATAGGATTTTTTTTGGCCGATACCGATACCGATTTTAACAAACAACTATTGGCCGATTCCGATAGCGATACTGATATTGGTCAATTGCATAAAGCAAGGGTTAAAAAAAATAATAAAAAAACGATTGGTTCAATCCGAGCAGAATTGGTATTTGAACGTTTCTGTTTCTGCGTTCCTCTGTATTATTATCGTTCCGAAACCAGTTTGAGTAGAAAAATACTGGTTAATAACGTTATTTTTTAAAACTTTTTCTTTGCCTATAATAATAATAATAATAATAATAATAATAATAATAATAATAAAGTACAGCGTTTTCTTTACTAAAAAAGAAAAAAAAAAAACACGAGGGTCTTGATCTGGTAGCCTATCTTGCGATTAGTCATAGCCAATACAGCATCATCTTTTCTAGATTTTGACCAAATGTATTAAACAAAAGAAAATACTGTCAACGCTTTAAAGACATTAAAGTAGGCCTATTTTTTCAAGATATTTAAAAATGTTTGCAGCATGAATAAAAAACGCTACTCCTATAAGCGTTTTGAGAGGAAAAAACAGCCTAAATTAGTAGGATGTATGTCGCATTTTATTATTAATATATTGTTATTTTATCATTATCATTCAGAAATAATGTAGGTTAAAACACTGGTAAATAAAGCAAAATATTTACAAACATTACAAACCCAATTAGGCTATTTTAGTTCCCTTCTCTCCACAACAAATCCTCTAAAGTTGTAAGCAAAACGAATGATTTAAAAGCGAAACTGAAGCCTACCTCTCTCATTCTGCACAAATCCAAATGTTTCCATATTCACGACGTATCTGGATGCTAAAATATTATTTATTATGTAAACTATAGGCTTTGTTCTTCACTCGTATTTTCGACATAAAACATCATCCTTTACATAGGCTATAAGGCCATTCAAAACTGTAAAGCTTTTGCAAAATAAAGAAAACGGCTTTCCTTTCTGTGAACTTCGGAGCGCGTTACAATGATCCAAACTCAGCACACTTTTTCTTTCATTTTGTTAATCTGTTAATGATTTAAATGAAATATATTTAGTGTACAGGCCTATATATTCCTTTTTATGTAGCCTATATAGTTTTATTCCATTTTCTCTGTTCACAGAAACGCTGCAGGTGCATGATGTGAACTTGTGTGAATCTGTGTTCTACACGATCCTGTCATTTTTGCTGGTTTCCAACACAAAAAGCTGCATATTACCTGCCATTCATTTTCACTTAAATGTAGGCATAATGCTTAATTGGCGGTTCGTGACATATCCTCAGATAAACTAACTCCGGGGCATTGCCATTGCCACTTAACATTACCTATGATGAATTTACAGCTGAGCGCGGGCGTTTCACTGGTTGGATGTGTCAGCGTCACATTTGCATATGCAGTCTGACAAACTATATTTTGTACAGATTTTATTTAGTTTTGGCATGTATTTAATTATTTTGCCCAGAAAAAAAAACGTTGGATTATGCAACAGACATGCAACTCATTGTCTCCATGCAGTTAATTAATAAACCATC
>NW_015649610.1:278527-296696 GCF_001515625.1 Sinocyclocheilus rhinocerous
CAAAAAAAAAAACATTTTTTATTTAGGCCTATTTATTTATTTTAGTATTATTTATTCACTAGTATAGTATGTATAAATGTTATTAATTAGCTTTTATTTTTATATTTTCAGATTTCATTTTAATTTTACTTCGTTTTAGTAATTTTGTTTATGTGCTTACTTGTTTATATTAAGTTTAAGATTTTCAAGTTTAAGTTTTTCATCTAATATTCATATTTTATTAGATTTTATATCGGTTTTATTTCAATTACCTAAAAATATTTTAATAGTATTAGTAACAATACTGATTTGATCACCCAACTAGCCCAAAGCAGCAAAAAATGACTCAACCAATTGTGTGATTTTGGGGGAGTGACTGATTGTTTGTCTGACCAATAGGGTGAGTGTTCAAAAACCTGTATGAAAACGGTCACTATTTTTGTAATTACATTTGGTGTTGCTAATGATGGCACACTTTTATTTTTTTTTATATTTCAAGATAGTAAATCAAAGGCAGAGAAAAAGAGGAAAATCAACAGAGCCAGACTCGAACCCAAATCTCCCACAACTGCTCAAACTGACTAGTAAGGCCACTACCCTGACACACATTTCAACTTTAAAAAGAAAACAAATAAATAAGATGTTATGAGCTTTGAAAAAATCAGAAATGAGCAACTTGGTTTAAAGCACTTACACTAACCAGTGCAGTTTTGAATGACGTTTATGAATTGAGCATAGTTGCACACATCACTCGTGAAAGTGCAAAACTATACTAGGTGTCTGTTGAAAAGCGTCACCACAGCTGAATCAGCGGTGTCTCGCTCTGCAGAAGCAGACGCTGCTCTCCTCAGCCAGACGCTAGCATGCGTCTCGCTAAGCTATGCTGAGACTGTCAGCATTAGTCCTTCCTGTCCTTCGCTCTCATCTACCTGCTCAGTATGCACACTTGCATCTCTCTCACTCGCTCGCTCTTTCGGGCTTTTTTCCTGCTCGCTGAGTGAAAAGTGGAGCCTCGTGCCAGCCAGGAGAGGAAGCCATTAAAGTTTAATGAGAGCTGAGAGATACAGAAACCCGCAAGGGTGTGCCTGCCTCCTTCACACACACACACTTCCACAAACTACCGTCAGCTCTTTTTTTATTCCTTGACATTCCTCACATCACCATCACAACAGAAGTCAGCTCAACTGTACACTTGCCGAATGGTGATGAAGGAGAAAAAGTCAAGGATAGAGAGAAAGTGATTGTGTGATGTTGTAGTAAAAGAATGTGTGGCTCTTCCTGACCTATATGCAACGATGATGATGATGGTTCACATGATTTAGCCCCAAACATTAAGCCCACAGACTTTCAAGGGTAACTGGATTTACTGAAGGAAGAGTGGCCTTATCAGATGTCCACTTAGTAGTGTGTTCGCTCTCTTCTCTCTTTCCATCATTCATGTTTTAGCCCTGCTTTTTTATGAAAATGCTCAGCATGTAGTGTGATACTGTGCAACTAAACATGTTCACTTCCCTTTCTGTTATGACTTTTGTGAACCTTACATATCAATTTGACCTTTAAAGGAATGTTTAAGGTTCAAGTTAGGCTCTAGCACCAGCATTAGTGGCGTAATGTTGATTGGGTCCCACTTTATTTTAAGGTCCAATTCTTGCTATTAACAAACCATTATCTATGACTTTTGCTTCAATAAACTCCTAATTTGCTGCTTATTAATAGTTAGGTAGTTATTAAGTTTAGGTATTGGGTAGGATTAGGGATGTTGAATATGGTCATGCAGACTATGTGCTTTATATGTACTAATAAACAGCCAATATGTTAATAACAGGCATGCGAATAAGCAACTAGTTAATAGTGAGCAATGGCCCCTATTCCAAAGTGTTACTGTTGATTGATACAGAAAAATATTTTCACACAATTGAAACATACTTTAGATGGACGTAAACTATTGTTGCAGAGTGTTTAAAAGCCAAAATATGAAATACAAAAGACAACAAAAGTTGTCTAAATCAGGCTTTTGACACCACATATGTCCAAATATACAGTACTGATGTCCTTGTAAGGGACTGCCTTTCTAAAATATTTCATAAAATGATTAGACTTGTTTTTTTTTATTGTTATATTAATACAATTTAACAATAGTAGTGCATTTAATAACTGGAATAATATTATATTAAATTATTAATTTATTACAATTATTTTAAATTATTTATTTATTTGTTTTTACATTTACCTTTGTAATTATTGTGTGTTGAGTAACATGACAAGATTTTCCTTTTTCAGATTTGTTATTAACATAATCATCATCATTATTATTATTACGATTTATCTTTTTACATTTGCCAATGTATTAACTGTGGGTGGAGTAACATTGTAAGTTGAAAGACTGGATATAACTTTCAGACAAGGTGAGTAAGCACAATTAGTTTCTGTGGTAATTCATCTCAAGAGGCAAACGCTGATGATACCATTTAACTCAGAACATTCCTGACTTTCATACTTTTGCCATATCAATTTGCCAAAACTTGGATTTGGATCTCATTTGCTTTGTAAAAAAAAAGAAAAAGTTTTGGTTCGGTTTCTCCCCACAAAGATTTTCAAAAACCAAACCATAGAGAGGTGTTCTGCTGTGTACGTTTCCGATAAGAAGTGTGTTGTGTGCTAGAGTCGGGTGGTAAACCGTCTCGGCCGCTGTAGCAATCAGTGTGGTGTGTGTCTCGGTCTATCTAAAAGCCACGCTGGCCTATGCTGCAGTTTCACTGTGTTTTCTAAGTTCATGTTTGTGTGTGTTCACGTGTGCACGTGTATGTGCACTGCAAAAAGCCGCTACCGCAAAACCATTTTACCCAGATCCTCCCTTGCTTGGGTCTAACACACACCCACATGCAACTCCATATTCACAACATACCAGATAGTGTATATCAGAAAAAAAGTCGAGTGACACTTACCTAGAAGTGGTAGAAAGCAGGTCCAGAAACATGAAAAAGAAAAAAAATAAATAAAGAGAAAGTTAGTTAGTTCGTTCAAGAAAGTACAACCCCCCAAAATTGAAACACATACAATTTTACTTATTCTGTGCATGTTTTACGGAAAAACAGTATCTCTGAAGTTCAAGGGAAGGAAGACAGCCTCAAGCCTGACTCTGTTAAGCACGTACATTTTAGTTTGCAACAAAAAAAGAAAACAAATTCCGCCCACACAAAACCACAAGGCTGTGTACTGCCACATAAACACACGCAAAACACACAGAGCTTGTGAAAGGAAGACCTCTGCAAGTCTTTCTGCACCTATTTGCTGATCTCGCTCGATCTTTCTTTCTGTCTCTCTCTTTGTCGCGCTCTCTCTGTTTTCTCTAACCTCCATGTAAGTGGTGGAGGGCGATGCAGTGGAGCTCATTAGAGGTAGTTATAGCTGAGAGAATTTCAGCCCATAAAACCTGCCGTCTGTTCCCCCCTCTGCCTCAGAAAACCACCAATTACACACAGACACACACGTTTATTCAAAGACTCGTTGCACACAAAGAGGCACACAGCTTGTCTTTTAGAGAGTTTTTTTGAAAGACATCCCATTTTTTATTAAAAATTTTATGTCTCACTATCTAATTTCCAGTTCTACAAATCCACAGAAGACCATAATTGAATTGTTCTACAAGGCTAAGCTAGTTAGCCGCATGACTGATGTGTATTTAGTGTGGTCAGATAAGAGCGAAAATAGCACTGATAGCAAAACCGCTTTACTAATCGTCAAAGTGCAAAACCAAACCTTGCCTAACTAAGCTGTTCTTTGAGTGACCGTGCACGTTTTATTTGTGCTGAAGGCAAATACTGTGCTAACACTAACGCTAAGCTAACGAGAACCTCATGGCTTGAGTGGAACTCAAGTGGGACCTTTTGCTTTACAAACAGACACACTTGCGAGCTCACATAAGAAATGCATGCGCACACACTTGTTCTGCTAATGAGGTGAAGCCTTAGCAAATCTGTTTGCTTTTCTCACCTCACCCCCTCATTACGTCCTACTTCAGACACCCACAAACGATCATCATTCACCGTTATTCAACAGAAATAGAGAGAGAGAGAAAGGAGAAAAAGAAGAAATGGAAAAAGGGGAGAGAGAGAAAGAGTGGACTCTTTTTTGGACTCTATTTTATATATGTAACAGAAAATGATTTTGACTCATCCCTCAGTTTCTTTTTTAAGCAAAAACTACAATTGGAACACTCTTAAAATGTACATTAGCCCAGTTTATAAATTTTGAGTTGTAAAATTGCCTAAATAATTGTATCTCACTAATTTGAATTCTGAGGTATTTCGTAGCCAATTCCTCATCTCACGCTGGTGGAAGCTAAATCCCTACAAATTGAAATGGGTCATGAAAGAATTACAGTTTATCAATTTTTATTTTACGTCCTCAAATGACAGAGATGTTTCCTTCGGTAGCCAGAAAAGAAACGCTTTACCCTCTTTGAGGGATAAACAGTGAATATATCAACCGACGGATGAGTCGCAGACAGATCAGCTGAAATTTTAAGGTGGATGACTCTCTTCAAAGACGCCACTTTCTCATGGAGATTAATCACTTAAGAAGATTGTCTTCCCCTCTTTTTCAATACCGATGCTGTTAACAGGATTGCTTTGGCTAATGTTCCTTATTTAACATATCCCAGACTGACAGAAAAGTGGCACGTTTTCATCTGAAAAGGGATCAACCCAAGAGACAAAGAGTGAGAGATAATAGTTCTTGATGTCTTTTTCTCTTTCACTTTCTCTCCCCCTCTTTTCCCTCTGTTCTTCTTTCCGTTTCTCAGCAGGCCAAGTCGCCCGCCAAGAAGCTTTGGTGCTAGCAGGGGGGCTACGCGTTCTTCTCTCTTTCTTTGTGTGTAAACTTTCCAAGTTTATTCCTCCCTTTCTTCCTCATAGCTCCAAGACCCTTATCACTGTATAAAATGTAGTCTCACTATCCCTGGTGGGACGCGTTGCCAGCATACATGAGTGGTGATAGGGGGCTCTGTTGTGTTTATCTTTCTTCAACCTTTAAACCCTAGTCGCTAACTGTGAACGCCCGGCTTAGCTAGAGTCTGTCTGAGAAAGTGAGCACATTTCCTTTCTCACTACCTTATCGGCCGGGTCGCATCTGAAAGCCCGATCTGACTCTAGTTCTGTACAAGCATGATGTGCGGAGGAGAGAAAAGACATAATGAGACGACTAAGAACTGAGAATGGAAAGAGGAAGATGCGAGGGCATACATTAGGCCCAGAACGCTGTTTCTGTGAAGCATCTGTCGAAAGTGTCAACCAACAAAACTCACTAGAACTGAGAACATTCACTCTGAAACAAGGCCTTTGGAGGAAGTGTTTTATTTGTGATTAGCAATTTTTGCTGTCATTTTTCACACTTTTACCAATTGCTCTTAGAATAAACATCAGAAACAGCCTATGGCAGTGTTTTAAAAAAAATGTTGATGCCTAAATATGATTATCCCCTTAGTTTTTTTTATTCAGATAATTTTTTTTGTCTCTGAATTTCACTCAAATTTTCTTCAGGCTCCGCTTTGACAACCCCTTACATATACAAGCTCAGATATAAACACCACAATGTTGAATTGTTTTACACACAACGGACATGTGACCTTGAGATGACAGTCATACATTTAGAAGGACCCCCTTCACCCCTATTAAGACTAAAGGTTAGGCGGCCATGCCACTTTATGGTTGCCAGATGTTATGGAAGCCCACATTATGCCTGTGAACTAGCCTGAGCCTCTGTTAAGGGTGACCGCTTGACCCTGGTCACATAAACCTGGCGTTCAAGACCTCAAGGCACCGGTAGTGACACAGCATCATGGAAGAGTGCTACATAAAAACTGTGAGCAAAACTGTGGATGTCTTTGGCTGCATTTCGCATCTGATTAAATTCTTTCACTTTGAGTTTTATCTTAAACACAGTTGAACTAAAGGTGACAAAACTTCTTCATTCCTTCATTAGAGAAGCTATCATCCAACCAGTGCAGCTGAGACAGACCTGTGCTTGTTTTGGTGAGGTCGCGAACCCACGACCGCTCCATGTAACGGCTCACACCCGTTTGGGTTTATAACCCTTCGCACTGTAAAGTCTAGGAGGGGCAGTCTGGAGCTCTTTTAAGAATAACAGCCAGGCACTTTAAGTGTTATCTTGAAAAGTGATCAGCAAAGACAAATCAGTTTAATGACACCAAATGCAGCCTAATGAGTGCAGGCATGCTAACGGCCCCTAGCCTGGGTCAGTCTCAGGTCAGGTTGAAACACAGGGCGTCAACTTTACACCTTCCTACCCTAGGAACTGCAGAGGGAGTGAATGAAAGGTAAAGCAGAAATAGTGCATGGATGGTTTGAAAGATGAATGAAGGAGAACCAGAAAATCAGAGTTTCTTCTTTACACGTTTTCTGAACCGTCAAAGGGCAAAGGTTGTTTGAAGAACACAAAAAGAGTTTTGACAATTCAAAAGGTAGAAGAATAAATCAAACCGATTATACACACACCCACATATATTATATTAAAACTGTTTAGCATTTGTCTAAATATATTAATTATGAAACATTAAAAGTAAAACCAAAATCAAGTGAATTTAGGAATCACAGCATTATAATGAACAGTATGAAAAATTTATATTTATTTTGAGATATGCTAAAGATGAATGTCCAACCAATATGGTATCATGCATATCGCGCAACCCTACGTTACCCTAAAAATTGTGGTAAGCTTTCTGCAATCCCATAATTCATCATGACAAAAGCAGGGCATTCAGTGAAATTGTAACCGTAAGCATTTTCACGCTCCTGATAAGGAGGCCTCTCCTCCGTTCGAGAGAAAAGGGGAATTTGAGATTGTTAAGAGCGGGAGAGGAAAGAGGCGTCCATTTTGTTTTACAAGATCCTTTTTACTGCACGGTTTTATTCCCCTCTCTAGTTCTATTACACATCTGGAGAACAGGGAAGCCACCCCCTCCGTCTCTGTTTCTCTCGCTCTCTACTGATGTCACCTTCGTTCTCTGGGCTGATTAATAGCACATGAGGGTTCAGTTGATGGAGATGGGGGGGATTGGAGATGGATAACTATTTTCCACCAGAAAGCCCACTTATCAGCTAGACTCTAGAGCTGACAACTTCTCTGCAGGTCTCAGTCCTCACAATTATAGTTAAACAAAAGTATTACAGTGGAAATGCAATACAGAAACCTAAAAAATAAGGAATATTTTGTTATGTCTTAGCTCTAGTTTCTGCAGCGTGTGAAAGGGTCAGATGCACACAGGCAATAAAGGCCGCTTTGTCCCCAAGCTAGAATCACTCTCTCTACCTCAGCCATTATCACTAATTACAGTGTCTGTCCTAATTTTTGTGGGACGGCTCTTCTCTTCTCCTCTCCTCCCCTCCCTTCGCACACAGACCCATGCGCAGACACCTGCCTGAGGAAAAGCTTCTTCGCCACCATGTCCTTATGCCCTTCATCACAAACGAATATGAGTCAGGATTTCATATTTAAAGGAAATTGAGAAAAGGGACTGAGTTGGGGGCGATTTTAAGGCGTTCGCACTTTGAGAACTTCAGAGGGTGAGCTGGGGGTTTTGTTACGAGGAAAAACAATCTCAGCCCTGAGGTTCAGCCATTGTGGGCTAAAGATGCTCCTCCATCTTGCCATACACTTTTAATGTGACTCTAACAACATATATACATTTTTATACATTTACAGCAAAAGTTTAAATTCGAACTATATAGATAAATCATGTTTTCATCCACAAACAAAAATTGTCAATTACAGCTGATCAGTTGTTCAGTTTTTGTATATTTGTCTGCCTTTTGTACGCTTCTTAAAATGATTAATTATTTATAGATGAAAACATGTAAATTTGTAAAAACAAATACATTTCTAATGCATATTATTTGAAAAAATATATAATTATTAATGCATTGTGTTATTATTAAAACATTTTTTTCTCTGATGTTTCAATATCACACCTGAGATTAGCATGACATTTGCATTGGTTTGCACTATAACAAATGCAGCAAGCAAGAGAAGAAGGCTTCTCTAAAAGCAAGAATAAACAAAGCATTAACTTTATAAAAAGCTATAAAATGCTTGATTTTACCAATGAATACATGACAGAACTGTACAATACTTCTATTACATTATATAATAATTGCAATGCAAAATATTATTCTTCATTAATATTAATCCATACCCAAAACTATACACTCAGCTTTACAATGCCATAGTTCATTTTGTATGGTATACTACAGTGAGCTCAGATGATGGGATCTCTTTCTCTCAAAACAATGATTGTGGGTGTTCTGAATGGACAAGCACTCCATATTTTTTGTATCAAATGTATTCGCTGTGAATTGTCTGAGGACACCTCTCAATCTCTTCGCTGGATCTTTAGATGCATGTAACAGCTGGCTAATGCTATTAGTTGAGGATATTAAGGGGGGGGGGGGTCAAATCATTACACGCTAGTCAGATAAGCCTGCGTAATGAAACACAAAAACATCCCTGCGGTCTGCAATGCAGGCCAGTGTGTTTAACCCATCAAATGCAGGCTGAGCTGCCAAAACTAAATCTTGATGTCATTTGTATGACTCATGAAAACAGAAATAAATCTTTGATGATAATGCTACCACGCTAAGCTAAGGTGAGCCTCAGGGGGCTGTGGTTGAACGTTAAGACGGATGCTCATTCAATGCACGAGAAGTGAACGTTTCTATAACTTTGCGGTTGATAAGCCTTTCGTGCCAAGACGAGGTGCTGATTACCTGTTGTTGACGATAATCTGAAAAGCGGCTTTAGGGGGTTTAGAGGTGCGGAGAACCGGCTGCTGCCGCGACCTGGAGAAAGGTCTCTCTGACTGGAGGTGATATCACGGGTAGGCCACAACTGAGATGGATTAGATAGGAGGATTGATTAAACCTACTGATTATCTAATCCTATTCTGATTGTAATTTTAACTCTCGTCCTCTGAAAACCAACACCCCATACGTGATGATCACGGTGTTGTGGAGAATCTGGCTACTTCTCGATTTGCATACTATCTGTCCTAAATATTACGCAAATAAGGATTGGTGTTCCCAAAGCACAGTAGGTTAAAGTAACTAGCCTGCAATAAAGGTGCCCAGATTGTGTGTTATTTAGAGTGGGTTTTCAAAGTGTGAATGCATGCATTGGGGTGATATTACCCACAACCCTCTTGTGCTGTGGAAGAGAAGTGGTTTGTGACCGGCAGGGAATGTGAAGTGGAAGCTGCCACAGCAGTTTAAAAAAAAATTTGACTTTAGCTAGATGCTAACCCATCAAATACAAATGGATTGGTGATGTTAAGACTAAATTTGGTGCTGCATTGTGCATTTTGTTCTAGCTAATTAAATTAGCTTTTCTTAAACAGTTAGCACTATGCTAAGCTAACAGAAGGCTAAGCGAAAACACAAGACAGAAATGTTTTAGCTCTGATAACATAATGTGATATGTAATTTCCCTTATGAAAATTTACCATGGTTTTACTACAAATAAAAAAAACATGGTAACCACAGTGTAACTATGGTTTTACTACACTACCCATAGTTTTACAATGGTATTTGTAGTAAAACAGTGTTTTTTCAAATGGAAATCAATCCGCCAAGGAAAACATGGTTACTACACTTTTACTATAATAAAACCATGGTTAATTTTCGTAAGAGTTAAACAACCCAGGCTCACTGGAAATGTGTACATGTGTCAACATTGTTCACCATAGTCATAACACAGAATTGTGCAACGAACAAAGTGAAAATATGCCTTTATTAAGACCTTGTAATCTTAATTTGTGTGAAAAGGAATACAATTTGTTGGTGTTTCACTGCCACTAGTGTTCATTTCGGCTGGACACTGCAGTGAATTTAATGTATTGGTGCATTTTTGGAAATTTGCAAAAATGTAGATAGAGGCACGTTTTTCCAATGAGCCTAGGTCGAATTTAAAAGTTATACTTTCATGATTAAATACAACAATTTTCTATAATTCCCAATCAAACACCGAAAAGAATAAAGTGGCTGCTTTAAAAATAGTGCCAGACTTCCTTAACTACCACTCCCACGACACGAGCAGCCACACAGGCACAAACATCACCACAGAGGCCAAAGGTGCTTTGCAAACAGAGCGATAAGCTAAGACTAGCGGCGAGGGCCTCTTTCTGAAGCTGAAGAAAACAGTTTTGGCCCTATCTCAATGACCACAGAGGCATCTCCTCTTCCCCCTCCCAGACCTCCATCTCTCATGTCATCCTCTTCTCAGAAGATATCTCTCGCTAGCTGATATGGTGAGGTGCGCCGAACGATGCAGGCTAATGTCACACTGCTGAAGGTACTTGGAAGCGGAGAAATTAGTCCTGCCTGTTCAAAACTGGTATGAGCAAAGGAACAAGGGCTATCTTCTGGCACAGAAAAAGAGACTAAAACAGCCAGAGAGAGAAAGAAAAAATGAGAGAGAGACAAAGAATGGAGGGATTAAAAGAAAGAGAGTTGAGTAATTGGGAGTGACAAGCCTGTGGTGGTGTGTCAGGCCTTCAAACAACAGGGTTGAGTGAGTAATATATGGAAAGAAATGAGAGAGAAAGAGACAAAAGAACGGGGGTTGAGCTTTACTTTTCAAACCTTCCATGTTCAGTAAAAAAAAGGGGGAAAAGCATCTTCTGAGGTTGCCAAGAGAGAGCAGCCTTTTAGAGGTGACCTGTGATCAAAGCCACCAGTGCATCCCAGATCCCTCCTGTTGGGAATAACCTACCTCTCTCTTTCGCTCCTCCTCGGATCCAGTGTAATCTCACCACATCTGAGCATAAATATCACAGATTATATCAGTCTTTAAAATGTCCTGGATCTGCCCTCTATGGGGCCACCCTTCCCGGGCCAGTCACTGTGAGGAGGGAAGAGTAAATGCAGCCGTGCGTAAAAGCATTACACTAAACTAGGCACGGCTACTCTGCGTGGGAATGCAGAGCCTGTCAGGCGCACTGTAATGCAGTCTGAACCATAGTAGCGCGAGAGAGAGTTCGCCACACTTAGCTGAATCAGGTCACACACTAGCAGGCGCACAGATGCAGACTCAAAACTCCACCTACGCAAAGACACACACATACATTAATTGATGACACTTTCACTCTTAAACACTAACTAACCTTAACAAAATCTGAATATTCAAATTCTTCAAACCCTTGGAGAATACTTGATTTTTTTCTTGTTCTAACAATATGAAGCCATAAATATGATAACAGAATAAAAGACAAGACTTCAAAAAAAAGGGGGAAAAAAATAAATAAATAAATATTGGAAATGTAGGTGAATCTCTCTCTCTCTCTCTCAATATATGCATTATAGTCTTGATAACTGCTGTAGGGGAATGTGATAAAATCATTATCAAAACAAAGTATCAAAATGGAAATCAAGTATCAGTTACACTAAATAAATAAATAAATAAAATAAGACTTATAATTTATGACTTTTATTACTTAGCCAGCTAGCTCAGATCCCCTGATAAAATGCTAATACCCTGCAGCATACTACACCCTGATCTTTGGTCTGGCTCCACTGCTTCACTTCTGTAATTAAAGAACTTGGACGCTATGAAATCTCACTCCAGCATGATGGACAGTTGACCCACGCCATCAGGATTGGCTTTCACGGAACGACCGGCTAGCCGTCTTGAGTGTGAGAGACCGTTACACACATGCGGTTTACATGTCTGCATTGCTGCACGGTAGAACTGTAATGTTACCTTACAGGGTTACACATGCCTACGTAACCCCATGCTGTAAAGGCTAGTGTCATTGTTAGCATTGGCTAGAGTAGTAAAAGGTCAAAGGGTCCAAATTTAAACATAAATCGAACAGAAAAGAAGTGAATTAACATACAACACAATCTTATATAATTGCGGTGATCATTTAATCGGGAAAATGCTCATTTCCTGTCGAATGGATGCAGCGTGAAAACAATGAGTTGGGCAACCCCCCTCAGTAATGCAATTATTCTCTACATGAGCACACTAGCAAAGTCCCATTTACCACTGCATGTCTGCAGCAGGGTTGGAGTGTGTGTGAGTATGTGTTTCCAGCCCACCAGCCAGGAAGCAGCCAGTGGAACACTTATTTAACACAGGAAGTGCAGATTTGCTTAGCAACCACATTAACTCTCTCACTGAGGTATTTGGAATTATACCCATTTAGTGACAGCCAGGCGTGCACAGGGAGGCAGGCACACACACACACATGCGTTTTCCTGATATTTGAACTGACAGAGGAAATACCACTCCTGAGACGCTCAGCAGGAAAAGGTCTGAGCGCTGCTGTGCACAAACCTGGTACTTTCCCTTCAGTAAATTCCATTCAGGACTGTATTTTTATTTACATATACACAGACGGCCAATCAAAGCTCAGATTGAACCCAATTTCGAAGGCGCTCGGCCATGAGAATATCGCTCTGTAGCTCCCGCAGCTAATCTATGGGGTCTTTGACTGCGATCGACTGATAGCTTGACTCTGATGGATTGTTTCTATCATGGGCCAAAGGAGATTAACACGAGAGAGACAGGAAGTCGAGCCATTTCCACTCAACAGAAGCTGAAGAGGCCGGCCGATATGTTATCGAAAACTAAATAAACATTTATCAGCGTGCATGCTCTGCTCGGCCCAATCACTTCCCCGTCTCCGCGTCTGGGGCCCCAACTCAGGTTTTAAAGTTCAGTGGCACAATTTACTTGCCAAACAAATCCTAAACTGGGTTGCTATTAAATACGAGCGCGAGCGAATGGCTGTGATCGTCCTCGGTCAATGCACCGTCAATCACGCACAATGAGCCGGTACGCGGTGGGGTTTGGTCGCTATCGTTTGTCGGTTTTCACACAATGATTTCACAAGAGCGATCACCTTTGGCTGAGAGGATCGTTTGTTTACACAAGCATCAATGTGAAATTAAACACTTTTCATGCAGGCTTTTTCTTCGCCGGGCCTTTTGAAATGAGAACGGAGAAGAAAAACACAAGTGCGCGCCTTTTACTGAAGGAGTTTGCTTTACAATCTGCTCTTTTGATTCCTTTCAAGTTGGTTAACAGTGTCGAAATGCTCCAACAACTGGCTCCTGAGCAAATTCAACAGTTCCTGCTTGGTGAGGGCTTTTGTGGATGACGAATTGTTGCGCTTGTTGGTGCTGCTGATGTTGTTTGGCAGCCCTTGTCTTTGGGAGAGGACAGTACAAAGGAGCTTTGATTGGAGTGTGTGTTTGCTCGAGTTGTGCTGACATCTGTGTGTCTGTGTGTGTATGTGTGAGCCCATGAGTCTCAGAGTGGTGTTGGCCTCGCTGAACGCTTAGCAGGTTGACTAGAACATGCTGGCTCTTTCCCTCGAAGCCGCCAGCATTCTGTTCCAAATGAGTTCAGCTCGGGGAGAGCCTTCGCTCTGGGGCACAATCACAAGGCTTACTGTTACAGGCATAAAAGAGGGGTGAGGGGGATGGGACCTGTGAATGGGGACAGGAGAGCTCCCTCCGGAATGAGAATTAGGGAATGAGACGCAAAGAGGAAGTGGGCGATGATATTTTGTAACATTTAACATCACTGCACTTGTTCTGAGGTTTTGCATCAGAAGGTAGTTTAAGACTCTGAGAACTGACTCCCTTTAAATTCATTAGAGTGAATTTGAATTTAACTGTCCACAAGAATTATAATGTCAGGAAGGAATTGACTCAACTGTAATTCAAAGAAATTCAACACAAGTGATGCATTTTGGGAAATGAATTTTTTATATTCTGGTCCACATAAGGTAATTTTATTATTAATAAATATGATCTTATTACCCATCTGTGTACCCATCAGTGAACCAAACTACCTACATACCAACCTACCTATCCATCTATCTACCCACCTACCAAACTACTTAACCACCTATCTACCTACCAACCTACCTGCTCACCTCTCTATCTACTTACATACCTACCAACCAATCCATCTACCTACCTACCTACCTACCCACCCACTTACCTACCTATTCATCTACCAAACTACCTACCCACCTACCTACCCACCCATCTGTCTACCTACCTACCGACCTACCTATCCATCTACCAAACTACCTACCCACCTGTATATCTATCTATCCACCTATCCATCCATCCATCCATCCATCCATCTACCCACCCATCTTTCTACCCACCTACCTATCCATCTATATACCTACCTACCAACCTACCTACCAACCCATTCATCTGCACACCTACTAACCTAACCTACTTACCTATCCATCTACCCACATACCAACCTACCTATCCATCTATCTACCATCTAGCTACCCATATACCAATCTACCTACCCATCTGCCTCCAACCTACCTACCTACCCACCTACCTATTGGTTTGTAATGCCTACAAACCTTTAAACTTTAGGCTTTTTAACTTTTTTCAAAGCTTTAAAACAATACTTTGTGTGGGTACAACTCAGCAGTCAAATGTTAGATCACTGAAACATCACAATGCTGTAAAAAAAAAAAAATTGGCCTGTGCCAGTGCCAAATTAGCCTGCAATGACAACATTCAAGATCCCTGTTTCAGGTCACTGTGTAGTTCATCTAGAGCAGGTCTGACAAACTGAATAGACCTTAGGTAAATGGAGAGCCCCAGGAAGTGGAAGAACTGGCTGAGGTCCAGGGAGAGCGACTACACCCAGGCAGAGGAGTGATCTGGGCCTCCTCAGGAGACAGTTTGAGCAGCAGAAAAGAGACGGGTCCGATTTCATCCGATAAGCAGGCAGAGCTGGAATAAGGTCCCTGCACAGGGGACGTAGAGAGTGTGTGTTCTTTTGTCATTGCTGCCAAAAACTACACACTCAAGAATAGAACCTGCTGGCTTAGATCCTCTTCTTTATTTTACTTCTCCCTGTCTTTTAGACTTATGGCTATCTATTTATCTATCTATCTATCTATCTATCCATCTATCTAAAAAATGTGTTGTATGAATTTAAATCCACTTTAATTCTGCTTTCTTACATTGACATTTGAATGGTAGTTCTGCAACCTCTTTCCTATCCCAATG
Source organism: Sinocyclocheilus rhinocerous (assembly GCF_001515625.1). Classification (NCBI taxonomy): domain Eukaryota; kingdom Metazoa; phylum Chordata; class Actinopteri; order Cypriniformes; family Cyprinidae; genus Sinocyclocheilus; species Sinocyclocheilus rhinocerous. The sequence goes on from NW_015649610.1 coordinate 293,578, forward strand.
CAATTACAATTCAGGAAATAAATGGGAATTTATAACATTCTCAATTCATTTATGAATGCCGCACAACACGGAATGGAATCAAAAGTTCAAGTTGTGGAAAAGCCATTTTATAAGATGCAGAATGTGGCGGCTTTGTGGCTGTTATTCAGGAAAACACTGAGCTGTAGCCTATTATTGTGGGCAAGCGAGACAGAAGTCTGTGTCATTGGAGAGCTGTTGTGTCTTTAAGGAAGGACAGAGGCTGAGCTGTTTTGTCTCTGTGTCTGAGGGGAGGTAAGAATACACGCTCACACACACACACACACACACAGTCAAAATGCCTTCACATACGATGTCTAAGGAGACGGCATCAAATTCAGGAAGCCCAGTGTAACATCAGAATGTGCTTCCTGCAGCAATCAATAGATCTCAGGGCCATACTCCCCCGCACATGCACAGACTTTAACAAGGGCGTGAGCGGATAAACAAATTGCCCTTGCACTTTAATCAGACTTCGAGGGAAACAACAAGCCTTTTGCAAAATTTATGCAATCGTTGCTTGAAGAACGGCTTCGCTATTTCGCTCTAGTTTTGCTTTAAAAGCCACTCTGCAATCGACTGAACCACTTATGCTAAGCCCAAGCCAAATTGCAGTCAAACTGAATTATTACCAGCTCTAAAAGACACCTCATCTATATATCTTCAATAGCCATCATATTCATGGTCATTATAAATATAAAGTGTTTAAATATGCTCGTACATTGAATACGAATACTTTTGAAGTGTTGGCCAGGTCCGTGCGAAATCGTTCAGGAGATCCATTGAGTCGTAGATCGATTAAGCTCCTTGCGGCCGAAGAGAGGCAGCGTGAAGTTGATGCTAATTGAGACAGAAGTGAATTGATAAGGCCTGGGCTGCATAATACGCTCACTTGAAGCTAACACAGGCTAATGTGTCCATTAGCGTCCGAGAAGAGACGGATGGAGCAATGAATGGTGATATGGAAAGAGGAACGAGCAAGACGGATGAGATCAGGAGACACCATTTACCGTATCCAACAGTTCTGGACAGATTCGTATGGAATAAAAAAATGCATCAAAAAAAGCATGTGCTAACTATTAGACTATTCCATGGGTAACTATTTGTTTTAATCTTTAACTGATTTATCTGATTTCCTATAATGTCAGCTACCAGTAAACATTTATTTAAACATTTTTAAACATTATTTAAAGAAATTCAAAGAAAGTAACTTTCTTTTCCTGTCTTTTTCTTTTACTCATGAACTGAAAGGGAACCAATTGTTCAATTCTGAATTTCGAATTTCAGAGTGAGAACATACAGTTAAAAGACAAGGGAAACCTACACAACACTGACATTTTCTTGAAACTAAAGCTCTTTGAGGCCATGTTACTACTTGGGGAAAAAAGCATGTTTGTCGGGTTCCTTCTATGCAAATAAGTCCAATTAATTCAGTGCGATTTCAGATTAATAGTATATAGTTTTGACCTCAGTACTTAGAAGCACAATAGGGCCTTTCGCACCGCTTTAGTTCCAGAACTAAATGTACAGTACTAAAGTACTGGGACGATTTTGCGCGAACTATTTCCCAGTACCATTTAAAGGGTTGCATTCGCTTTATACAATCTTATGATTCGCACCGACAGTGTGTACTAAGAAGTGACGTAAGCCGGTCGACAGCATCGTCATTTGTGCGCGGCGTTCAACAACAGAAACAAAGGAGAACAACATTAACAACAGGAGGATGGAGGACGCTGTGATTGGAGCTGTGTTTTTGTTGTGTCTCGCGGGTTTCACAATAATGGACATGGAAAGTCGACGTATACGTAAAGCGATTGAAAGAACGGAAAGGAGGACTAAGAATCTCCAACGACAACTGGCAGTGCTACATTTGCTACAAGTGCCTGCACTTCAGCGTCCGTCCATCTATCGCTGTTCTCCATACTTGCGAAATAAGTTGACACAATGTTTACAGTATGTTTACACGGCGTTTTAAATCATGGCGGATGAGGGCGTTTTCGTACGCGTTTGGCCAATCAATGTCTACTTACGTCACGATTAGTACCAGTTGTGCTGGTTAGACCCTGCTCCGGAGTAGGAGCTAATTTGGTTCTCGAAAAAGGCAGTCCGGTACTAAAATCGCACCCAGTTCCGGCAGTGCGAAAACGCCAAAAAGTGGGTAGTTCCACAATTAGTTCTGGTACTATGAAAAGGTTCCCGTGGTGCGAAAGGCCCTAATGTTGTTGGCAAAGAGCTGCAGAAAACAGCGACAACCTTGACCTACTGATAGGACGAATTGTTAGAAGCCAAGGTAAAGAGATAATTAAACAGACTGATAGGCCTAATAGTGAGATAAAGGTCAAAGTGAAGAGAGAGAGGGAGAAAAAGAGAGGGGGACGATACATCAGACCTGTACTACAAAAGTCTGCACAGCGCAAATGTAAATAGTAGTAACCTGTAATTAGATCCCTCTACTGGTGCGATTTATGTCAGACGTTGTACTTCATCGAGATATCCTTATAGAGAGCAAACAATGAAGTATTGTCAGATATAGGATGCCCCTTTAAAACCGGGCAGGCTAGTTGGAGGGTATAATTATCTTCAATTTCCTCTTGGAAAAAAAAGAGCCGGCAGAGATTGTGTTCGGTTTTCTCTCCGATTCCATGTCTGTGTGTGCTCGTGTTTGCATGTGAGCATGTGTGACAGTCCTTTTCAGGGCGAGATTACATGCGTGGGCAGGCGAGGAGTGGTTTCAGACAGTAAATCAATGGATTCCACTGTAGTGGTGGTGTAGAACGTCTACAGGTTAGCACCAAGCGCAGGGGGAGCCGTGCTGCTTTAACCTGAGCCTTTACCTCCCGTCACAGGCACACACACATACACGCAGCTCTGGTTTCACAAACATTGTTTTATTTAGCATGTCCGCTGTCAGCTCATTTGGAGGAGTGGTACCGGGTTGGAATAGTATTAACTGCGAGGGATCTATGACCTACGATCACTAACCTGAGGCACCACACTAGCGCGGATGCTAATGGTATTAAATGCCATTGTTTCCAACACTTTTAATTCACCCCGAGTAAGCCGAGAGCACATTCGCGTACACAAATACACACATAAACCTC